>NC_048598.1:38114404-38414404 GCF_003668045.3 Cricetulus griseus | reverse complement strand
AGTCAACCAAAGGTAAATATATTTGGGAAAGTTCCATGAAACCTGAACAAACACACTGAGCATGAGTCACAGGAAGCAGCGGTGGAAAAGGAAGCATCTACGCATCAGAAAGCAGATGCTCTCACCAACGACTCCAACAGGACACAAATGAGTGGCTTTGCACTCTCTACCAGTAATTATTTTTCCTAGTTCTGGGGTCAAGACAAAGCAAACATTTAGGGATCAAAACAATGTGAAATTTTAAAAACAGAAAAAAAAAAATAAAAAGCTTTCACAAATAAATGATTAACTCAGTTCAAATCACAGCTGGTGTCAGGGAGCCACACAGGCTTCCTATGACTGTTTTGGGACTGGGGCACAGGACTCTGCTGTGTTGAACCTGTGGCCTTCAGCATCTTCCAGAAAGAACCACAACCCTTCTGGCTGAAGAAAATGTTAGTCTCTGGCAATACCAGCTGAATGTTGGACTTTCAAAACTGATATAAATACAAAAGGGATAGTGTATGAGGGCATAGCTTATTGCTCCCAAGAAGTTAAATACCAAAACTAACAAGAGAGGGATTGATTCTTTCTGCTCTTTAAATTAAGCCCATATCCCTTTTTGGAACTCATAAACATGTATCCCTTACTTTTTTTCAACATGCTTTAAATACAATGTTTCTATCAAGATGCCTCAGAGGCTTTTAGTGGCCACTAAGTTTGATGACCTGAGTTCTGGGCCCAAAATCCACATGGTGGAAGGGAAGAAACAACTCCCTCAAGTTGTCTTGAGACATTCACAAGCATGTTATGGTGTGATGCATGCACATACATGCAATAAATAAATATAAAAATTGAAGCCCAGAGACTCTCTGCATGTAAGAGAAATACTGATTTTTTGCTTCATAACAATCTCCATTTGAGCCTCATTTTTGCATTAAAAATCACAGGACAATTCAGCACAAAATTTAAAAACTCAGCTGTTTAGCCAGTTGTGGTGGTGTGTACTTTAACACCAGGATTCAGGAGACTGAGACAGGAACATTCCTGTGCGTTCAAGGCCATCCTGGTCTACACAGAGAGCTCCAGTCAGGTCAGCCAAAGCTACATAGTGAGACCACCCTGTCTCATAAAACCAAACAAAAGCCTGAGCTGTGTGCACAGAGAGGTATACAAAATTTAAATTAGTATCACTTCACCAGACCTTGTATTTCTCCTTTCTAACCCAAAGTAAAAATGACCCACACCTAGAGGCCCTGTTTTGGGGGGCCTGGAAAGAATGGGCCTCTTCGTGACTCTGCAAGTGTGAGAGTAAACAAGCTAATGTACACGGTTCCTGTGACTGCAACTACAAACGGGGAAGGAAAACTCCCCCTCAGTAAGCTCTTTCTAATGTAGAATATATCACACTGAAGAAAAACTGCACTCCCTCTAGTTTCAAAACCACTCTGTCTCAGTGATGTATGCACACATCACAGAGAGGCGCAGGAGGAAAGCGGGTGCACTTCAGTGCAGTGGTACAGAGTGCTTTACAATGTCCTGTAGAACAAACTGCCTCTAGTGAGCGCAGCTGGGAAAACGCAGAAAGAAACTGGCTTTTTGTTACATTCTCCTTTTAAAAAGAAACTTTAATTTTATCCCATGTATGAATTACCCATTCATCACACACACAAACACACACACACACACACACACACACACACACACACACACACACAGCTTTTTTTTTTCTTTAAATGTCCTAAAACTCCAGCTGTGGGGGAAATGTTTTCTTCTAAGTGAGTGGCTTTGGGACAGGGCAATTGTGCAACATCAATACCTGGCAGAGGAGCCAAATTCTTTGTCTTCTACGTAAGCTACTGACCCAATTCTTGACCAGAAAATGCAATGCAAACCTGAAGTTCACATGAAAAGGGCATTTGGGGTGGGGAGTGGGGTTGTGTCTTTACAGTGCACACCCTCCACTTGGCCTCTGAACAATATTGGGGAGCTCTTACCATCCCCGCCATCATCATGTCGGCTTCAGCAACCTGTTGCTTCTCCTTCAGCTCACTCTCTGCTTCCTCCAGCTGCCGCAACATAACGTTCACCTCATTATCCAGATCTGTCACTTCTGCGAAGGTTCTTTCAGCATCCGCCTTGGTGCTGGTGGCATTCTAAGCACAAAAGAAACTGCTGACCAAAACAAACCAAACCCCAGCACAACTTTCCCTTTCTAGAGTGCATCCTTACTCCCTTTTATAATTTGAAATCCAGAAGGAACAACACAAAAGGGTGTGTACTATCACGACCCTCTTCCCACCATTTCCTGGGCTCTCATAAAAAAAAAAAATTGTCAAACACAACAGCATTTTCCACAGCACTTTCATTTGTGCTCTCTTCTTTAAATCTTTTAAATGCCCTGTTCTACTATAACCACTTTTAGCTGAGCTCACGCAGAGAACGAAATTTAATTGTGAACACTTTTGCATCACATTGTATTGCTTATACTCTTTCCCTTGGATATATGTTAAATCTGAGGCTTGCCTTATGAGTTTATCAGCATAATGTACCAAAGACCACATCCTGAAATATGAGCATTTTATAAAAAAAGATCTAAAAGCCAACCCTTTTAAAGAAATTAAAATTTTCTGTGATTCTCACTTAATTTTAAAATAGGCTCCACTATCTCCTTAAAATAAAACAGATGGATCTTTAAATAAAATGAGCCTAAAGAAATTCATTTAATGCCCCTGCAGTGGCGGCCACAGTAGCTCTACACAGGTCTGGAAGGCACATGACACAGCATTGATACAACACTGACACGGCCCTCGTCATGCGCAGGCTCAAGGAGGATGCTTATTTAGGAAAGGTCCAAACTTTTGTGGGCAGGGAATCTGAAGTACTCTGAGACTACCCTCTTCACAACTCAGATCCGACATTGAGACAGGAGCAAGTCCTTTTACTGATTCTCTTTCTTCAGTCACTTACATATTCTTACATAAATTGAAAAGAAAACAAACAGCCAGGGATGGTCCCAGACAGTTTTGCTATAGTAGAGAAAAAACTCTGCAAGGTCTAGAAAGCATGAGATGTGTGAGCAGGGGCTGGAGAAGAGGGAAGCGCTCACCTTTTGCACGGCGCTGGCGATCCTTTCCGCCTCATGGGCTTTGTTCTTGGCCTCTGTGGCGTCAGCTGCAGCATTGCCCAGTGCCAGCTGTGCCTCCCTCGTCTTCTCATTGGCTTCAGCTATGGTCCGGTTGATGGCGGGAATCCTCCTCAGCGCCTCCTCTGCAGCTGTCTTGTTATCATTCACACGTCTATCAAAATCTAAAAGGAGTTCAAGGCATGCATTCGAATTAAACTGCCAAAATGAAAAATGAAACTGCAATTGGATTGTTTTATATGCACTAAAAATCTGTTTTAAAAAATGAATGATGATTGGGGCTGAAATCTCAAGAGAGGAAAGAATGTACACATTGCTGTGCAGAAGGTGTTCCGTGACTAGTCACATGATGTACTTCTGTTTCTGAACAGAGTCCTACTTGAAAAGCCACTGCCATGCAGAGCCCAGAGCACATCACTGTCTTTAGTGTCTACTGTGTGTCACATGCTAAACGGGAAAACCAGTGACTGAGAGGCTAATTTGTGGAGCAGGGATTCAAACAGACCCGCTGACATCAACGATACATTTGCAACTATTATGCTGGCAAATCCTCATTTATAGAACCTGTGATTATTTTTACCAGACACGAATCAGCCCCTCCGTGAATTGGGCATGTTTCTCTGAAACAAAGACTTAGGTATCAGTTTCAGAAAAAAATGAAAGATAAGCAGGAGGACTGTGGTGACATGTGAGACCACCCTCCAACACATGGCTTTTTGTTCTCAGACTGAAGAATGCAGGGGTGCAATGACAGAAGCACTCTGGTTTTTCTTTCAAATACATGAGTTCCAGATTTGGCGAAAGGTCCTGCCTCAATAAATATAAGTGAAGAGCCATCAAGGAGATACCTGAAGTCAATTTCAGTTCTACACACACACATGCACGCACACACACAAATATATATATACATACCCACACACCACATGCAAACACTTACACATAGAGTATGGAGGTTAAACACTAAGTTAAATGATGATGGTTAACTACTAAATCTAAGTAGTCAGTATATGGGGTTTACCCCACTTTTATGTTGAGAGAATCCTGCTAAGGACAAAAATGGAAACATAACTCAGTGATGGCCTCCACGGAGGCCATGCAGAAATGCTGCTGCCCCCACCCTCTCATACCTTTGAGGTTGCTGAGAATGTCATTGGCTTCTTGTAAGGTATTTCGTCCTTTCTTAGCAGCTTCTTCAGCAAGAGCCTTGGCAGCGTCAGCTCGAGCTAGGAGTTGGTCTGCTGTCTGTAAATGCATGGCAGGTCAGAAGACAAGCCTCCCGGGATCAGCCTGGCCCTCCGACAGACAAGCCCCTCACAGTCACAGTTTGGAGACTGAAGTGTACAGAGGGGCGGTGCACTAGACATGGCTCACACCTGGACTGTTTAAATTGTTGCCTCCGGAAATGCAGCCAGCAGCAAATCAAACTCACCTGCTGTTCAGCTTTTCCCTTCTCTAGAAGGTTCTTCACTTCATGCTCCTTCCCCCTCATATCTTCCCGAAGGTCCTCATAATCCTTTAGCTTCTGGTCAATTAGACGGTCCAGATCCGCAGCTTCTTTCTTGATTTTATTTGCTTCATTCTGTGACACACATGGAAGAAGTGATGACAGTGAGTGACAAGGAAGCTTAGGAACCCTGTACCATTTAAGGCTCAACTGACAGCCTAAGAGACAGCAGAGGTCAAGATAACCAAGTGTACTTCACTGATTTCCCCGAGTTTCTTGTACTTTGATTAGTTTTCACAGCTTTTGCCAGCCCACAGCTCCAACAAGATGCAGAACACGTCTTCCTACAAAAAGCTCCCTGGGTCCTTTCAAGTGACTCTCAATACCCCTCCCTTCTGACTGCCATCTTATCAGTCCTGTTTTCACATCACACACTCGTGGACTCAGTCAGCACGAGGTGTCTGAAGAGACCTAAACCTTGGGATACCAGTTGACACCTCAGACATAGGAAATAAGATGGTAAATTTCAAGTTTAGTAGTAAAGATATTTATATGAGGGATCTGTATGAGGAAACATGGTTAGAATGAAATAAAACACTACCAGCTCCCGAATATTCTACCTGTCCCTGAGCATGCTGGTATAGTTCATGCCGGCTATCACCTCTTATTCTCTCCAGATCTCTGTCACACAATGCCTAGAAGGAAGGCTCCAGCCACACTCTGCTTCAAGTCACTCAAATATATCACAGTTTGGATTTATATGAAACATCTAGAGGAAGTATTCACATTAGCAAAGTAATCCTTGATCCTTCATGTCTATAATTTTTTTATCTCACCAAGTTCTATTTGCATAATTAAAATAGAATTCACCTTTACCAATGAGTCAGAGGTCTGGAAGGGAGGAGCAGGGCAGTCAAAATGGCTCTTACCCAGACTAGAGGGACAGGGACATAATGGGATTGCAGTGACCAGAGTCTTTGCACTCATACCTCCAGCGCCTCAGAGTCTACAGGGGTCAGCTGGGCCACACTGGCATAGATCTCCACAGCTTTGTCACCTGCCCGCTTTGCTTCCTCGTGGACTCGGGCAGCCTGCTTCTCCAGGTCCTGAGAGATGTTCTTTGCTTGTTCATACCTAAGGAACAATGAATGATGTAATTCAATTAGAAAAAAAAAAAAAAACAGCTGTTTTTCTTTTTTTAACATCTTAATATTGATCAAATACAATCTAGTTAATATCACTGGGATGATAGCTCCAAAATTCTAAAAGGAGCTGCTGTACCAAATGCTCTCATTTTGATACCAACACCTAGCTAAAAGTTAATTTCATTTTTTAATTCTACTTACCTTATCACATATAAACTGGGCATCCCTAACTCCAAGTTCCAACTCTGTAACATTTGTAGCACTCTTACAATACACAGGAGGAAAATTTCATACCTGATTCTGTGTGATGGCTACATCAAACTGCAGACACACTGCAAATACTATATAACATTTTAGGCTACATGTACACCAGCACAAATGAACTTTGTATTTACACTTGGGTCTCATTCACACTCTCATTATGTATGCAAATATTCATGTATATGAACATATAATATTAATACAATAACACACACATATATACATACACACAAATACATACACACATAGACATACATACATACATACATACATACATACATACATACATAGTCCCAAACACTTTTTATACATTTTATACATTCTTACTTTAGACCTGTTTCAAGTTTGGCAGCTCAGCATAACTTTCTCCACTTACTCTAGCATTCCTCTCTTCAGTCTCCATATATGAAGAAGGTACATGGCTAGTCTAGTCCCACCCTCTGCAGTCTGAGCCTGGAGTGGCTACACATCCCCTGTTCTAACTACTCCACCATCCTGAAAGTGTGATGAGCCTCACGGCACATCTGCTTATTCCCCACATCACAGTGCAGGACTGTGAGTCCTTCCCAATGACACTCACTTCCTATTAAGGTCTTCAATCTCCAGAGAGGTTTGATTTTCTCCTTCCAGGGTCCTCAAAAGCAGATTATACGCCTCAGTTGAAGTCTCATTGGCTGTGTTTGCCACTCGGACAATGTCATCAGCTTCCTGTTTATGGCTATACACATAGGAGGAAAAATTAAAAATAATCCATGAATGAGACCATGTAATAGGGAAAGAAATAAAATTTAGGTAACGTTTACTTTGCTTTATTTCCATAGACTAATATGGGCAGAGATCTAGGAATACTGGAAAATCCCATTTGGGGTTTCACAAACATTTCAGGTGGCTACATTTACAAAAAGTGTTCTGTAAACTGAGGAAAGAGTGTTTTCTATGAAAATCACTGGCACAAAACTCTATTGGGGCAAATGTGTGTCTTCTAAGAAAAACTGCTATTTGGTTGAGCATGTTGCGGTAGCTTCTGCCCATGCCTAGCACTGAGGCACTAGGATCAGGAGGTTCCAGGCCAAATGAGTTATAAAGTGAAAATGTCTCTGGGAACAGGGAGGGGATGGAGGGAGGCAGGCAACTAACTTTAGAATGTGAGTAATTTACATACAGAACAGTTCTATCCAGAAACCTGTATCTAGTCAGCAACACAAACCCCAGGACTGATATTCTCATACAGTCTGCCGGCCTACAGTTACTACATGGTCTCCACACAGATACTACATGGTCTCCACACAGTTACTACATGGTCTCCACACAGATACTACATGGTCTCCACACAGATACTACATGGTCTCCACACAGTTTTACAAAATATCTACATAATTACTACATAGTTTCTACACAGCCTGTCTGTTTAGACTTTTCTTATTTGACCTAATTACTGAAGAAAAGCAACATCAAAACATGTCAATAGGAACTCCAGTTAAGCAATGCATCTTAGCTGGGTAACAGTGCTAATGGATTTTCCACTTCTAACATTTCATGTTGAATTGTGACACCCAGTATTTCCCTGGGCATAAGAAACTTTTATCTTATGTCCTCACATGAAACCCACCAGATCAGTAAATCTCCAAGACCTAGGTTTCTTGAGAGCTTCCATGTTTTCAGCTATCTTCCTTTAGTAAGAAAATCCACCTATAAAACTATGAATGTTCTGAAAAGCTGATTACATGCCTCACAAATTCACACTTACCCAGAATAGAAAGAAAGCTGCTAAGGTCAATGTAACCTAGAACCTGTAAGACGTCAATGGCACTGCCCTGGACAGTCCCCCGACATCTGCATAAGGCTACTACTGAGGTCTACCATACTGACTTCATACAAAGATACCCGCTCTTAGTGATGCCTACATTGTAGCCACTTTTTAAAATGTAATTCCTTCTGCAATTTAAAGCCTTACAAAGAAGTTACAATGAATTTAAAAGTGTCTAAAAAACAAACCAGGAACGAAATGGTCAGTGTTCTTTGGCTTACTTTCAAAGGAACAATGAGTTAGTGTCTTTTACTGAGAACTGAAAATTAAATATTCACTGAAAAACTAATATAAAAATTTTAAATTAATAACTTCTATTGGGTTTCTTAGAATCTATAAACCTGAAGGCTTTAAAGTTAAAAAAATCTAAAAATGTTATCTGTGAAATATGTAAATATAATTTTGTTCTAAGCTATTGTATTCTAATACTTAGGATACATATTCCAATTCCAAAGTGAAAGAAAAAGAGTTTGCATAGCTGATAACATTTCAGAGAGGGTAACCCTTACAATGAAAAGTATGCATGGGAGGGGCAGGACTACATGCTCACATCATCGGGGCACTATACCTGAACCATAAAGCTGCTGCAGCTTACCGTTCTGCAAGCCTCCGGGCTTCTTCTGCCAAGAGGGTCATGTTGTTTGGTTCCCCTGTAGACTCTGGCTGAGCGATTGACTGAAGAGGAGATAAAACACTTAGTCTCAAAAGACTAAATTGTTTTAAGTTCTATAAAGCAAGTATTAACACTAATTGTTTTTATTAATTATGCAAAATAATGTTTTTTTATTTTCAGAGATCTTTGCTTCTGATCAGCATCTTTGATTGGAAATCATTTCTATTCTGAGTGCTGCAGAAGAGGCAAGTGAGAGGAAAAACCTAGACATTTCTGTTTTTATCCAGTTCGTTCTGTTTTGTGACAATTGCTGAAGTTAGAATCTGAAGTGACCGCCCCCACTTCCAGGCTCCTTTGTTTGAAAACCTGGTCCCCAGCTGATGTTTAGACGAGGCTGTGGAGCCTGAGGAGGTGGGTCACTGGGGCAGGCCTTTAGGGGTATAACTGCTTGGCTTGTCCCATTCTTGGCTTCTAGCTCTGGCTGCTATACGAGAAGCCACCACACACTTCTGCCACTACCAACAGCTGTCCTAGTGCTTTGCCCAGCTGAGAAACTGGGCCAACAGACCTCTCCTGTCTTAAGCTGCTTCTGTTCACTTTGCCACCTTCAATGACTATGAGTGGCAAGGCTCTCCTGCTCCAGAGTGCCAGGTAGGAGGGCGAAGACACATTGTAGCAGATTGTTGGTGGAGTAAAATGATCTGCTACAAATTACCCAACAACCCACCCTACCCACGGGAACTTCAGTCACTCACCACATTGGCAGCAGCCATTTTTGCTTTCTCAAGCTCCCTGGAGGCAATCTCAATCAATTGCTCGGTACTCTCCACTCGGGACCGTGCTTGCTCAGCCAAGATCCCGGTCTCTTCTATAGTATTCCGGATATTCTGCAATCGGCTAATTTGGCTATGCAGACTGCTATTCACTCTCTGAAGGCGATCCATCAAATTTTGATCTACATCTGAAAGAGCATTGCAAATAGTCTGTAAATGATCTGAAGGGATATAGTATCTTATGAGAAACTCCGGTGCTGTTTCTTTATTATCCCCAACAGCATCTTTTAGACACATTTGTCCTAACCCCCAGCAGAGGTGATGTCTCTATTTGTACCCAATCATGCTTTCACTACTACCAACCGCACTGCACTGTTTGTCCCAGATGACTGAGTCCTTTCCTACTCATCACTGGGTGCACAACCTTCTACAACAGTCAGCAAAGCAGAGACAATCAGGCATAAAGATGTTTGATGAAGGAAAGCAAAATTGATCTTTACACTATGACACATACCAGATTTAGCCATGACTACATAATAGTAAGATGCTGTTAGCCCTAAACACTTGACACATAACTATTAAAAAAGACCATTTGACGCGGATGATGCCAAGTGTGATGATGCAAGCTTTTAATCCCAGCACTCAGGAGGCTGAGTTGCTTGGCTCTGTGTGTTCCAGGCCAATCTGGTCTACATGGGAGCTCCAGGCCAAATAGGAATACAAAGTAAACCCTGACTCAAAACAAACCAAGCAAACAAAACACCCTGAAATCTGGTAAACCCAACTTCTTTGTGTTTTAAACTAAGCATACTTTTAGCTCCTCCCCCCCACACCTGTCCCAGCACATGTATGTAATTTTCAATTGTAGCTCTGCTTCTACATAGTTCCCCAAATTGTACTTTACTATTCCACCCAACCTCGTGCTTGGATCCTAATAAATCAAATGATAATTATAAACCTGTGCAAATATAAAGCCTACCAGTATTAAATCTTCACATGTCATGAGGTTTTATTAATACACAAAAACTCAAGTTCTATTTAAAATTGACAAGTTCTTGGAATGGAAGAGAGCCTAGAAATACACCCACACATCTGCAGCCAGCTAGGTTTCAAAAGAGTTGAAATACACAGCAGGAAAGGGATAGTCAGTTCAATAAACAGGACTGGCAAAGTAGACTACCACACAAAGAATGAAGCTGCACCTTTAACTCTTCCAGCTATAAACACCAACTCAACTCAACTGAACACTTGAATAGAAGGCCTGAAATAAGGAAATTACTGAAAGAAAACAAAACATGCTACAGGACTCTGGAATTGGCAAGGATTTCTTGGACAAGACCCCAAAAACACAGGAAATAAAAGCAAAACTAGACAAATGCAATTACATCAAACTGAAAGGCTGCACAGCAAAGGAAACCATCAGGAATGTGGAGACAGCCACAGACTGGGAGAAAGTAAGAACAAACTGTGCGCCTGGCAGTCCTAAAGAACTTAAAAACTCATTACCCAAATGGGCAGCACACAAAACAGACATTTCTCAAAAGAAGACACACAAATGGCACACAGGTATAGGGAAAAAACGTTTAACACCATCAATCATCAGGAAATTCAAGTCAAAACCTCCATGAGAGACCATGTCACCTCAGTCAGTATGGCTACTGCCAACAAGACTGAGGAAGGCAAGTGCTGGTGAGGATTCAGAGAAAGGCAAATCTGCACACTGCTGCCAGCAATGTGATTTATATTAGTGCAGTCATCATGGAAAACACTAAATACCAGATCAACCTGATCCAGTAATCCCAGTCCCACATACACATTCCAAGGGGACATCAGAGATGCCTGCAATCCCATCACTGAGACACTATTCTCGGTAGCCAAGCAGTAAAAACAATAGATGGCTCTACCAGTCAAGGAATAATTAAACGGTACATAAACACAAAGGGACACAGCACAACCATAAGAAGGAAAGAAATCCTGTCTCTGGTAACTACATGGATGGGGTAAAATAATTATGTAAGCGAAACAGAGAGCAGAGTGCCATATGCCCACACCCAGATGTGGAAGTTTTAAAAAGCTGACATTAGCTGGGTGTTGGTGGCGCATGCCTTTAATCCCAGCACTCCGGAGGCAGAGGCAGGCTGATCTCTGTGAGTTCGAGACCAGCCCGATCTACAAGAGCTAGTTCCAGGACAGCCTCCAAAGCCACAGGGAAACCCTGTCTCGAAAAAAAAAACCAAAAAAACAAAAAAACAAAAACAAACAAACAAAAAGCTGACATTAACAAAACAGTGTGAGCATGCAGCAGAAGGCAGGGGACCAGTGGAAGAATAGTCAGTGGGCAAGCGCATTAGAGAGCTAACAAGTTCTGAATAGTAAGTGGGACAACGATGATAATCAGCATGAAACATTTTAAAAAGTTGGGAAAGGGGCTTTGAAAGCTTTCGTCATAAAGAAATAATAAATGAGGAGTAGATGTGTCTAACCTGACTTAAACTCTGTGCAATGAATATATGTACCTGTATCAAAACATTAGTACTCTATGAATACATATAATTTTTATGTTGAATGTATTAAACAATTTTTAAAAATTAAGCAATTTTAATTTCAGCATGATGCTTTGTTAGAATCTAAATTTTCCAGAGAACCTAAGTAACAAAGAGGACCCTATGAGAGACATACATGGATCCACCTTGAAAGAGGAAAGAGACAGATCTCCTGAATAAATTAGGAGAGTAAGAGGTAGGGGGTAGGGGTAGTAGGAGAGGGAAGGAGAGAATGGGAATGGGGAAAATGTATAGCTCAATAAAAACATAAAATAAAATGAAATTAAACAAAGAAAAAAGTTTCTAAGGGCTATAAAAATTTGAGAGTTCCAAGTTAAGACCAAATGAAATAAGTACAAGTTTGGAAAATAGCAACTTGACAGTAAGGCCATGAAACACATATGCAAAGTGATGTCCTATACAAGTCATGCCTAACTGCACACTGTGTCCTGCTTAGAGAACTCCTTGTACAATTCCTTGATAATTAAAAATGTTTAAGAAACAATAAAAATACAAAGAAGTTTAGATCAGAAAAGAACCAGCAAATGATGAAAAGTAGTCTCTAGCCTTTAGACCAGTGGTTCTCAAATTACGGGTCACGACCCCCTATCTCCAAAAATATTTACAATTCATAAGTAGCAAAATTATAGTTAAAAAGTAGCAAGGGAAATAATTTTATGGTTGGGGTCACCACAAAGCAAGGAACTTTATTAAAGAGTCACAGCACTGGGAAGGTTGAGAACCACTGCCCTAGGCGCTCAGGAACACAACTGCCACACGCCTCATTGTCCAGTGCTCTAGAATGGCACCAGAAGAGACAACAGAGACACTAACAGGTATGTTCCTATCAACCGTACTTGAACTCCCAGTGTCTACCTGTCAGCCCTACACTGTACATATCATCTTTCAAATCTGCAGATTAAGCACATTTTCACTACAAGTGAGTACTTACAGTCTGAAAAGCCAAACCATTACAAAGGCATATCATTCTTGGCTAGTTTGAACCTAAGAAGGAAAGGTCAGCTGGGAACTTCACAAGTGAGGAACCTCAGAAGGGGAATTTAACCCCAGCCTATGAGAAGATCTCAGGGCTGGGGGAAGCAACAACCAGCTGTGCTGGCAGCTTGCAGGTGGTACAGGGAAGCATGGCAGAGCTTCCGGCCAGCAGAGCGTCCATGTGGGCACAGGAAAATACATGGTTACTGTAGCCTGAGGATGCTGCCAGTAGCTCAGCTATATCAAGCTGGCGTGGAAAGACAGTGCCCAGACTTGCTGCCCTGCTTTGGTCCTGGGCTTACTCCTTCCTGTGTGTTGGTGGTGTTGGCCCAGAGCTTTCTGTCACACCTGGGCTTGCCTAACTGGCATGTCAGAATATAACACCATGACTTAGTGTACACAGCAAACATATGGATTTGTTGTTTTGATAGAGCATGTTAGTGGAAAACCACATGCTAAAGTGGTTGGCACAATGAGCATCTAAACGGGAAGGGTGTCCACTCTTCCTAGGCAGTGTGTACCACTTAGAATGATACAAACAACCCCAAATAAACACACAGATGCAGCTAACAGTATAATAAGCCACCCAAATCTTATGCTTCTCAATTCCTAAAAATAAAAAACTCACAAATTGTGGACTCTAATAAAAAAAAAAAATCAAACAAACTTGGTGAAATCCAGGAATGTCCAGTTACTTCCTTCCCTATTTCAACAATCATATAAAAATCAAAATTCTATACATTAGTGAAAAAAAAAAGCAATTTATTTAGTTTCTGACCTAAATTCTTAGGCAGTCAGACTTTTCCATGTAACTCCAAATGGAAACATATTTATAAACTCAAAGTGGAACTGGTCACTGCTGCCCCATACAGGCTAATTTTAATGAACATTTACTATGTGTATCTGGGAACACACCAGACCCTGATGGAAAGCCTCACACCAAGGGGACTCAGTTTGATGGGAAGCATCCTGCAAACAGGAGAGTCTTTATTCACCTTTCACTGGTGCTAGCATTTAGTCACTGTACAAAGAGTCTGCCTACATTTAGGAGAAAGGCTTAGTTCAGAGTAAGGAATAAAAACAAAAACTTAAAGTGATCTAAAAAGCATGTATATGATTTAAAATAACATCCCAACTTCTAAGTTTCTTAAAAATAAGTTTCTTTGAAAAAACTCAACGAAATAAGTTGTTGATTTCTTTTTAAATAAATTGTTTTAAAATAAAATGTCCTCTAAGTTTTGGCTGATGTCCTTTCTTTCCTTCTTCAGTCTTCTCACACCATGTGCAGAAGACTTTCACATGGGCCTGGTACATGTATTTTTATATAATGTTAGCACGGAGTGTGCTCGTCAGACAGAAATTTTCACACACAGGCATTTTACAAACTCCAAGTGTTGCATATTCAGTAATCAGCTACTCAGCCAATGCTTGAACATCATTTTCTGTTCTCAATAATCATGTTGAAGCCGGGCAATGGTGGGCACACGCGTTTAATCCCAGCACTCTGGAGGCAGACTGAGTTTGAGACCAGCTGGTCTACAAGAGCCAGTTCTAGGACAGCCCCCAAAGCCACAGAGAAACCCTGTCTCAAAGCAAGCAAACAAACAAAACCCCCAAAAAAACAAAACAAAAAAGTCATGTTGACGAAAATAAAGCTATACATAAAATAAATTCCCACTCATTAGAATAGTGGGAGAAAAAAAATCAGAATTAGAATTTTCTCCTTAAAAGTGTTTCTCAGAAGTTGCGGCTGGAAAACAAACATCCTTAAAAAATGTATGACTTTAATATTTTCAACTTCACACTCTGTATGTAGAGGAACAGATCCATAAAGTACTTTAAACCTGAACAACAAATCGTTTTTGATATAATGGAAAGTTACCCCTATTTATTTTATCTTAAAGTATTAAGACTATAGGACGTTTTTTGAAATGTTGCCTTTAAAATAAAATAACTTACAGCCAGGCAGGTAGTTCATGCCTACAATCCTAGCATTTAGGAGGCTGAGGATTGCCACCTGTTTGAGGCCAGCTTGGAATATATATAATGAGTGCCAGTCAGCTTGAGCTATAGGGAGACTCTGCAAGTAGTTTAAAAACTGAGAATTTTATAAAAACCATTTAATTACAAGCTAGAAATTAGATCAGTTACCCAGCTTGATCATGTCTACCTTTGACATCCTGAGCCTCTCGAAGAAGGTCTGTAACCTCTCTCTCTGCCTCCTTGAGTCTATCCTCAAAGGCTTGATCCGTCACCGTCTCATCCCCGGTCCCAAGGTTTGCTATGAGGCTCTCTAACTCCTGGAGTTTCACTCGGTGCTCAGCAACCTAAGAAGGAGAAAAGAAAACTTTGCTGTGTGTGCTGCAGGAGCCACAGGGAGCTCTCAGAAGTGGGGGGATTGTGCCCCTCACACACGTCTGCTCACACAGACAGCACAGGCACAAGTCTCTCGTCTATTTCTCCAGCTTCTAAAGCAAGCTCTTAAAACCACTCTTCTTCGTACACAGGGTCTGCTGATAGCTCTCTAGCTCTGGCCTCTCCCTTGAACATCACTTAGATCTCTGCCAGGCATCTCAAACTCAACTCCAGAACCTGTTCTCCCTGGAGATTCCCAGTAAACAACATCTCCAGCAACATTAAGCAAAAACCTCAAAGCCCAAGGCACATTCTTGTTTCTTCTTTTTCCCTACCCTGCTCTCTCACCATACCTATTTTCTCATCCATTCAAAGGCTTTCCTGTAATCCCATCCCTGATGGTCATTCTTCATGCGGTAGTCAGGACACTCCTCTGGGCTTCTGTGTATTTCCATTGCATTTGGGAATAATTCCTAAACTCTTCACATATTATCAACACAGTCCTATAGAACCTGCCACCAACCAAGTACTCCACAGGGCAGGATCCAGGAGCTTCCAGGCTCCAGGTCTTTGCCTACCATTCCTCCTCACATGGCTCCCTCCTCCTTATCCTTCAGCTCTCACTTTGCAGGAGTCCTTACAGAGGCCGTACAGTTTCCCATAGGCATTGTCTGTTTCTATTCTGTCAGCCTTTTATCTCAGGTGTTCTCTTATGTATGTAACTAGAAGGTATGCCTCTAAGAAGAGAGACCACATCAAATGTGTTCACTTTTTTCTCTGGAGCCCAAAGTATACTTCATATCTGCTGAATAGATGAATGAATGAATGAATGAATGAATGCATTCATTACATTCAGCTTACCTTATCCTTCACTAGCCGGTAACAAGCTGGACACTCCTGGCAGCCAGGCCAAGAGCGATTGTAGAAATAGTTCTCCTCACATTGGTCACAGCGATTTCCCACGAAGCCTTCCCTGCATTCACAACGACCATCATCTTTACACTGGAGTGAAAGGGACCCTTCATGATGACAGTCACAAGCTACAGAACGAGAAGCCAATTCTCATTTTAACTGGTTGTATCATCATTCTAAGTACTACGAAAAATGCATTTATGGGATTTTAAATGGCTAAATCCATTTAGCAGAGAAGACAGACATTTTAAGTTGTGAAGTAAAACATGCACCCTTTGGGGCACACTTTTTGTGTGTGGTATATGTGTTCATATGTGCACACATGGGCATGCCTGAGCCTACAGAGGCCAGAGGTCACCACTGGGTATCTATCCTACTCTTAACCACTTTTTGCCTTATTTCTGGTTTTGGGTTTTTGTGTGTAATTTTGAGACTGGCTTCAAACTCACAGAGATCTGCCTAGCTTTGCTTCCCAGATGCAGGAATTAAAGGTGCCACTGTGCCCAGCTCAACAATAGGTTAGACTGGCTGGCTAATGAGCTCTAGGAATCTACCTGTCTCAGCACTGGAGTCACAGACACACACCTACTTTTTATATGGGTGCTGGCGATCTGAACTCAGTTCCTCTTGCTCTTATGGCAAGAACTTTATCCACTGAGTCACCTCCCCTTACCCTTGGGGCACATTTCATGTGACATAGTAATCACAGAATTACCAGGCATGGTGGAGAATGTGCCTCTTGGGAGGTGGAGGAAGGGGAAGTGAGGCCAGCCTAGGCTAACACAGGGAAGGCTTACTAAACTAAGTGGTGCTCTTTCATTTGCTTCAGGAATTCCTGTATACTTTCATCTTTCCACTGCTCAAATTTCCCAGAGAAATGAGGATACCCAGCTGCTAACACTTCCCTTGCATTATCTTGCTGTTTCTTTTCTCACTTTTGTTCTCTGAGCTGAGTCAATGATTTCTGCTGCATTTCACAGGAGAAATGAAGGAATTCAGAAAACAAGAACCCAAACTGTTCTGATTTCCAGGCGAGTGTTTGTGCCAAGGAGAAGCAGATGTTTATATACAACTGGACCAAAAAGGCCCCATGGGTGGAGAGTAACTACAGTAAGTCAACAAACACTGAACAAAACCCATTACTGTTTCCTTATCTGCAATGACAATGTGATCAATAAACAAGTCTTGCTAAGCAGAGTGGGCATGCTCAGTACTCAAAGGGAGATTTTGTTTTTCTTTAGAAAAAAAGATTACAAAGAGCAGTATTAAAAAAAAAAAAAAACAAAAAAAAAAAACAGGGCTGGAGAGATGGCTCAGAGGTTAAGAATACTGACTGCTCTTCCAGAGGTCCTGAGTTCAATTCCCAGCAACCACGTGGTGGCTCACAACCATCCGTTATGAGATCTGGTGCCCTCTCCTGGTATGCAGATATACATGGAAGCAGAATGTTGCATACAAAATAAATAAATAAATAAATAAATAAATAAAATCTTTAAAACAACAACAACAACAACAAAATGCCCACAAATGGCAATTTCAACAAGGCAGTTATAAAGGAACCAGAAAAGTCCTTATTTCCAGAGTTTCATAATATTCACAGAATAAAGTCTCCATGATGGCCACACAGAGGCTATGGAGTTCTTTCTGTATTTAGGCACTAATTGGAGACACTGCCCTGCAAGCCACCATATCTTACGTTTGCAGCCTTCAGGTCCAAATCCAAAGTGGTTGGTCTCACAGCGCTCACAGTGCTGACCAGTGATGCCAGGCTGGCACTCACACTGACCAGTTTGGATGTCACACTGCCCGTTGGTGGAACCCAAAGCATGGCAGTCACACCTAAAAAGCAACACAAGATATTCCTAAGATAAGAAGAGCCGACTGTAAGCAACATTCTCTATCAAAAGGCAGCATGTTAGGTGGAATGTTAGGGTTGTCTTAAGTCCAGAAGGTTCCAGTCTTTTCTGTGAGCATTGTTTAGGACTCTTTGTCAAGCCTCACCTGTACCAGCAGTCTGCATTCTGAAACCCTACCAGCACTGACCAGACTGCAGCCCTGCTGAGTTTGTCTCAGAAGGAACCTTGCAATCTGCATTTGAAATGTCTGACACACCAGGGCTGCCTCTTCTGTCCCTTAAATCCTCTTAGCCAGTGCCTCTCTCAAGTAAAACCCTAAGAACAATTCCTGAACAACATCTATCTAGCCACTAACTGTAACCTGAGAAACTGTACTTCTTATGACACAGACAGCAAAGATCACTTCCTCCAAAATCTCCAAAGTCTCACCTCTCACAGCCTTGCCCACTCTGCAGGTTGTAGAAGCCAGGTTCACAAGCACCACAGTCCCGGCCGGACACGTGAGGCAGACACTCGCACTGTCCGGTCACGGGGTTGCAGCTGCTCTGCTGCTGCACTGTCCCATAGGGATTGCAGGCGCAGGCTAGGGTGGGAAGACAGACAAAGCAACAGATGCAAGTCACCAGAAAGAACAGTAGCACAGGCTCTTTAGACCTGTGTAGTCTAGAACAGGAGCTGCCCAGTCACACACAGTGTGTCTGGGTAATCTGCACAGAGATGTGCCATCAGCTGAAACACACACTAGCTTTGAAGATGTTTGGTGGGAAAAGAACACCTATTCCATTAACAGTTTTTAACTAGTTGTTAGTTGAAGCAGTAAAATGCTGGCTGTATTAACACATTATGATAATATCTTAAAACATATATATTAATAATAATAAACATATAAAAATTAATTCTGTTTCTTTCACTTTTTCAATGTGGTATCCAGCAATCTTAAGTGTGCAAGTGGCTCACACTGCATTTTCACAGACAGTGCTGCATTTGAGCAAACTTCCTCAAGTACTGAAAGAAACGCACGATGAAATTGCACATCAAGGTGTATATGTGACTGAATCTGGCCAGTGGCTGACCTTTGCATTTGTCTGCTGGATTGGGAGCCAGAGGATTGCCGAAAAACCCTTCTTTGCACCGGTCACAGTAGAAGCCAGCAGTGTTATAGATGCACTTCAGACATTCTCCCGTCAGGCGGTTGCAGTTGCCAACGGCATTGGGGTCTATGTTGTCGTTACACTGACATGGACGGCACAGTCTCACAGGCCCATTGCTGCCCAGAGGGTCTCCAAAGTAGCCGTCATCACAGAGCTCACATCTCTTGCCTGGGAGTGAGAGAATCCAAGGTTAAGGAAGAAAGGCCTGAGGCATTCCTGCTTGGGTTACCAATGGGGTACGGACTGTCTAGTCTCACCATCATATACAAGGTCTCGTGGTACAGTGGAGAGCAGGAGACCCTACAGGGCCAGACCAGTGAAGTGACCTCTCTCAGTAGGATGGTCCCTGCTTTGCCGACCTGTGGTCTCTGCTCCTGTGACACTTTTGTTGCAGTTAGGGAGAGTCAGCACAGACATGCACACACACTTCAAATGGGGACAAGTACAAGAGCATTAAACCAAACACAGTGATGCTGACATTCCCATGAAGGTGAAGGCCACTTTAGATTGGGGTGAGACGTTAGGATGAGAATTCACAGACACAGAAGTTGGCCAGGAAAATACCTATGGGAACACTTTTGAACAAAGCCACACACGGAAGCAGAATCAACCAGCCCAGGTCAGACCAGGGTGTCGGGAAGAAATCTGGATTTAAATTGAAGTGCTATGACAAGCTACTAGAGGGTTCTTCTTTCTTTCTTTTACTTTACATGTATTTGTTTGCTTGTTTGTCAGAGGACAGTTAGTGGGAGTTGGTTCAGGGACTGAACTAGGGTCTTGAGGCTTGATAGCAAGTGCTTTCCCCACCCAACCATCTCAGACCCTGGAGAGCTCTTAAGTGGTATAACCACAGAGCATGGAGCACACAAAATTGGCTGAACCATGAAGATCGCAAGTTTGAGGTCAGCCTGGGAGTTTTAGGTCAGCCTGGACTACATAGTAAGATGGCTCATCAGAAGAAAGCTCCAATAAAGTGAAGCAATCTGATTACATCTTAAAAGGGTTAACCATGGCTCCCTCATGAAGAACTGACCTCAGGAGAGCAGGTGAAGCTAGGAGACCGTGAGAGAGACAACCTCAGCTGAGAGGCTGCAGTGGTTAGAATAGAAAGCATCCAGTCCTTCACTGAGGAAGGAAAGCAACAAAGGACTGTTGCTCAGGTGAGGATGTCCAGGGCTGAGGATACAGATTTCAACATCCCAGGCAGAAGCCTGAAGAGATCTGATCACCTAAGGAGGAGTGTAGATCAAATTCAGATGAAAACCCCCAGCTGAAATAGAGGCGATCAAACAGTGAAAGAGAAAAGAGAAGTAAACGGCGGAGAGTGGCAGGTCACACAGTCGGCCAGGACTGTCCAGCATGGCCATGACACTGACCACTAGACCTGACAAACAAAAGCAGAGGTCAATAAGCCGAGCAGGAAACATGGGTGAGGTGGGGCAGAGGGAAGAAAACAGATTGCAGGAACATGGGAATGAGGAACCCTCCTGGCCCTGCTATGGGCAGCCAGCAGACTCCCTCAGAGCCATCTCCACAGGAGCACATGGACCGCATTCCAGCTACCACGTCTCATCTGATAATGGAGCTATCCCAGGTGTGACCTATACTTCAAAAGCTTGAAAAGTTGTTTCACATCAAACTAAAACAGACACACAAGGTAGCCTGCCTCATTCCCAAATACAAATTGCTTTCATTTCAAAGATCAAGTTTCAAATCCTGCATTCCTTATATGGCTTTGATCGAGTAGCACATTGTTTTAGCCCTGGTTTTGTCTTCCTGCCCTTCACAGTGAAGACAGGGTAACCCAAAAAGGGGTGGTGTGTCAGTGCGCCCCAGCCCCCATGCTCATGGCCCTCACAGCCAGCGGTGATAAAGGAATGGGAAGAGAGGTCTCCCCAAAGCATAAAATAACACTAAACAAACAAACAAAAAAAACCAAAAACACTTTCCCCACTTGATGGGACCAACTTTGAAATTCTGAAAGGATGACTTAGAGAAAGAATTTTAAAATTGCTATTTCACATTAACAATTCCAGACAAGCCTACACTGAAAGCCCAGTTTGGGTTCTCACTTTATGAGAGATTACAGTATAGTGACAGTTCTATTTGGAGTCACAAAGCCTGAGTTGCAGCTTACCCGTGTCTCACCACACACAGCCATGTCGCTGTTTCTATGACGTTCTTGTTCCTCTCTCAGGGTTATAGACACCGAGGAAGGCTGTGTAAATGTCGACAACTGTACAGGACATTGAAAGGAGGGTGAACAAGGCAGACTCACCGGCGGTGCCAGTTGGACAGTGGGTGCACACCACTTCCTTTGTCTTGGGGACAATGGCACAACTTGAGCCACCAGGACAGGGACAAGGTTGGCAGTCAGAGGAGGTGCCCAGGGTTGAATCTCCATAGTATCCATCGCTACATCTCTCACAGTGAGGGCCATCTGTGTTGTCTCTGCAGTTACACACTCCTATTTTGGGAACAGATAAAAGAAAGTCATCAGGTACATGACAAGCAAATTAAGTCACTGAGTGCCACTACTAATGGCAAAAGGACTCTCAGGCCCAGCAGTGGCCTCAAGCCTTCTCACCTGTCTCGGGGTCACAGGTCTCACTGTGTCCATTGCAGGTACAGAGCACACATGGACTGTAAGGTCCAAGACTTGGAGTTTCTCTTCTGTAGCCTGAGAGGCACGTCTCACAGAACTGCCCTCCATACCCCACTGGACAGGTGCAGGACTCCACCCAAGTTGCAGGGACTCCAGGCCCAGGACGAGCACTTGCCAACGTGACATCATCCAAATATCCAGCACCTATTTGTGGTGTGAGAAAGAGAACCTCTGGAGTGCCTTCCAGTTTCCAAAAGCTCATGAAGAGACAGTAACACATAGGAGTAGCAAGACCCAAGAGTCCAGACAAAACTGACCATTACCTGAAGTCATTCACCTCACCGGGAACAATACCCAGAAAACAGCATTAAGACAACCACGTGGTACAGGGTGCCAAGCACATGGAGTAGAGGCATGGCAAAGTTATGGAAACACACACACACACACACACACACACACACACACACACACACACACACAGCTGTTTAACTCTGACAAGTGTGCAATAATCTCAAAGCCAATATGCTACATGTCAGAATGCTCTTCCATTTCCATAAGGACAAAGAAAGTTTACACTAGGTTAGATGGTTATCCAGCCAATCTAGTAGAACCAGCAACAATGTTCTAAGATAGAAAAGTGGACCTTGGAGACACTATCATGTTTCCCTTTAATTTCTATTCTACCAGAGTCCTTTGCCATCTTTTGTTTCAAGTACATTCCTCCCATGTTATGGAGCATGGCTTGCTGTTTATATAATTCACATGGACACTGACTACCTAGGCCAAAGGATACTTCTAGTCCTGGCTTGAACATAGCTTTTAATATGGTTTTTTGCCAGTCAGATCACAAGTTATGATGTACTTCTAATCTCTAAACATTCTTACATCTCCCTGGCCTAAAAATACTCTTCCTTCAATCTTGCTTTTCCTCCCAAATGATAACTCATCTCTTTTCACTCTTTTGGCCAAACTTTAATAGAATATTCTTTATTTTACCTTCTCACAGACAAAATTACCTTTCAGAGAGTCCAGTGATCTCCCTCAGTTTTATCCATGAGCCAAAGCTAAACTCTCACCAGCGACTTCTCAGACCCCACCTAAAACCCAGTGGTGTTCTCGTCTTAAACCTGCAATTACTTTTTCTTCTCCAAAGTCTTTTCCTCCCTTCGGCCTCAGGGCACAGACCTCAACTGTGTTTCCAGGATCCCATCCCTTTTTTCTGTATTCTGCCATATTTCCAAGTTAAAAGTAAATGCCCAAAATGTAGACATAATCTACATTTGTAATCCAAACCTCTTCCAAGGGCCCAAGACCATATTAGTAATCACTTACAAAACATTTCTGCATGGACATTCATACAGAGAGCTCAAAAACAAGCAAAACTAAGACATCCAAACTACAACTTTACCTTACCAGACTAAAAAAAGCCCTCATTAGTAAGTCCTGAAGGCATATTTCTAAAACCCTCGTTTAAGCAAATGTTCACTGGATAATATATAATTTCTCATAATTTAGCCAATAGTTCAAATCATTTGATTATTACATACAGTAAATAAAAAGCAATGAAGATTAAGCAAGTTGAACCAGACTTTAAGAAAATCTACATATAATGGAATTTCAATTGGCTTAATAATCATAAAATAATAGTCATTAATATTCTCCAGGTCGTTAAAGATGGTTTCAAAGTGCATTTTAATACACAAGTGGTAATAGTGTGGGTCAGTGTGAACACATCAGAACAGGACCTTGCCATGAATCTTTCTACTATGTCATCTTACTTAACTCCTAAATTACATCACAACTTACTCCTCTCACTGTATGTGCCTCGGATCTTGATAGAGGTCAAGTTGTTTAGGAGCTTCTGAAATTCGAAGGGGGAAAGAGTGGGCCTCCAAGGATAATCTGTTGCTTCATGGAGCCTGGAGAGAAAGAAAGGGTACACAACCTCTGTAAGGACAGTCTGCAAGGAGGCTCTTTCTTGCTCAATAATGCCAGCACAGACAATACTGACACACTAACCAAACAAAAGAGAGCGTTACCAGTTTCTCAGTACAACTAGAAAAGAGAAAATAAAAGAAGGTGGCTCATTTCAATAACCCAAAGGATTTTGTTGTTTTTTGTTTTGTTTTGTTTTGTTTTGTTTTAACAGAGAACTTCAATATGTAACCCTCTGGTCTCAGCCTCCAATGGTCTAGGACAATAGGCATGAGCTGCCACATTTATCTAGCCCAGAAGATTTTCTTTAACATACACCTTGAGGCCAGATCAACTCAGATAAAATGAACAACAAAACTCCGCTTTCTCTTTCTCAGCAGGTCAGGTATGAGTTGACAGGGATGTCTCACCTAAAGATGTACTTCACAGCAGTCTCGCTAGGATAGGAATTGCCTTGAGCTATCAAGGGCACAGACACTCTCAAGCCAGCTCCCTCAAGCACAAGATCTTCTGCAGAGAGGCGAGTGTCCGGTCTGTCCACTCGGAAGGAGAAGGAGAGGTTCTGCCCATAACTCAGAACCTGGTTGCCCAGGAACTTTGCTGAAAGGCAGATAACAGGCTGGGTCAGAATGTGAGGTGGTGACGAAGAGAAGAGAAGCACAGAGAGCTGTGTTGCTTTCCAGCCTCACTTACCAGGGGCGATGAAGTACCTAGGAAAGTAACTGTCTGAGATCACGGCAATATCCTGCCTATCAGAGGACCACTCAAGAGATGCCTCCGAGCCGTCTCTCTGCTCTACACGCCACCCATCCTCATCTGCAGGTAGAGAATGAAGACACAGGCATTTTTACGTGACAAACATCCTGTATGCACACTCACAAAATGTGAGACTGCACCTTATATAGAGAAAAGCATCAATAAAAATTTTTGTCCCCACAACAGAACCTATATAATACTATCCCCTCAAAGACATATTTTGCTGTATTTTTTATGGAACATTTATAATCACTGCTTACTACAGTAAATTCTCTAAAGCCACATGTATGTTTTCATTAAAGGAACACACACATACACACACACACACACACACACACACACAAATGCATATTAAATATCATCAAATGTTCCTAGTATCAAAAACACTCCCAAGTTACTGATTCAAAAAACACCTGTGTAGAAGTGGTCTCAGAGCTCTAGAGGCTCATGAGGGTGAATAAGGGCTGAATTACCAATTTGAAAGATGGAGGAGATGTCGTAAACACTGTAGCCAACAGCATTTGTACACACAGAAGAATGCCCGAAGCAGAAGCAGGGTGTGCAACCCTTAGGATTAGATGATTCCAGATTAAAAAATCCAGGTTTGCATCTGAAAGAAGTTAAGGCAGATTTCAGTCACTGTTTCCACTGGAAATCTGATACTATGAAAACAACAGTTAAAGACGGAGCTACCTCTCACAGCTGAAGCCTTCGACGTTGTCTTTGCAAACACATCTTCCTGTTTCAACGTTACATTCATCTGTGCTGCCGGACGGATTACAGGAGCATGGCCTGTTGGATGGGAATGGAATACAACAATGAAGAGAGAGAAAAGAAATCCCACTCTTAAAGCCTGGAATGGAATCCAGGCTGGCAATGGTCACACTGGTCACCCATCACTCCTGGCTTACAGCCATATCTGCCATAACTGCTTTACATAACGGCAGATTTTACACAGAGTGACCTTTAAAGGACAAAATGAACTCCTGATACTTTTCCATTTGGATTTGGTTTCAGTCATCACCCATGATGAAACCCAATACTGTGCACACTAACTTAAACTACTAAAAACACTCTCTGTACTCTCCAAAACCCCAGGGTCAGCATCACAGTGGTGTTGAAGCTTTCTGACAATCACTGCTGGGAAAGGGCTCCTGCTATTATTACCACTTTCCTGTGCAGATTCAGGACCAGTCTCTGATCCTGAAAACATTTACCTGCATCCAGCCTCAGTGAGGGAATGGAATCCAGGCTGGCAACGATCACACTTGTCACCCATCACTCCTGGCTTACAGCTGCATCTGCCGTAACTGTCACACTGTGTGCTGAGAGAACCTAAAATTCAACGAGTTCGTGTTCAACTCCAAATATGGACAGATGGGTAAGTAAAAAGAAACACAAGCAGACAGATGCTAAAAGTAATGCCTGATGACCAATATGTAATCTCTAGATGATCAGAGAAAATAAGGACCAAATTCCAAACTAGAACTCTTTGTAAATCATAGCTTTAAAAGCCATAAGCGTTCAGGTTTCCAGGCACACCCACTACTCTCGAACAAAACTATCCCCAGTGATACAGTCCACACAAGGCCGGACACCTCTCTGGCCATCAGACATGCCATAAGATTCTCATCTAGAACTTCACTATACATAGGCACAAAACAACAAAATATTAGCCCAACTCAAAAAGAAAAATACAAGAGACTGAACGCTGCTGTGCAGCTCTAGACACACTCTAACGTGCTGCACACAGCTCAGCCCTCTAAGGAGATCAGACTAAACAAAATCATTAACAAGGGGAGCCTTCTTTAGCCAAAGTTCAGATGGTCTCCATGACCCAGCTGCCAATTATTTACAAAACCACTACTTCTTTTACATACACTAGGAAGTAATCCGAAAGTTCATCTTCGTAGAGGGAGGGAGAGACGTGGGGGCAGAAGGAGTTATTTACAATACAAGCTAGAACAGCGCTCAAACTGCCGCACCTAACCGCACATGCTCAGGACACAAAGCTCTATTTTCTGGGTTCAGGAGTCTACAGTGTCATCTTACTCCATCAAGTGGAATGGATCCTTCCTGTCACTTACCAACAGGACTGCAGTGGCATGGAGAGCAGGCTTCAGTGTTCCCAAGGCGAAAGAAGTTCTCCCGGCACCTCTCACACTTGGCACCATCTGTGTTATCCCGGCAGTTGGTACAGTGGCCACCATGTCCAGTTGAACGGTATAGTTCAGGGTCAAAGTAGCATTCTTGGGATCGGCCATTGCAGTCACAGGCTATAGGCCAAAATATACAAGTCATGTCAGATCTGTATACCTTTAAAAAGAAAATGTCCATGTGTCTGTATGAGTGAATGCCATGTGTGTAGGGATGCCTGCAGAAGCCAAAAGAGGTGTCAGATGCCCTGGAGCTGGAGTTAGAGGAGGCAGCTGTGAACCACCCAACATGGGTGCTTAATTGGGAAATGAATTCTGGAAGAGGCGTGTGTGTTCTTAACCTCTGAGTCATCACTACAGCCCCCAAGACCTGTATACCTTTAAGAAAACATTTTAAAAGACTCCAAGAAAACCAGACCACAATTTCCTACATCTCAGTGACAGATTGTATAGAATGACTACCAGGCACATTGTTTACAGAAAACCTAGTATGTCAACAAGTTTACATAGCCTGATCGTCACTTTATGAAGAAATATCCATCCTTATAGAAAAAGGGTAATCCTAAACATAAGAACTATACCCAGAAAAGAATCTGTGTCCCAGTAGCTGTTCATATGTAAGAGCCAAGTCCAAGGATCCTTTTCTAATTGTTTTTTGGGACAGGATTTCACTGTATAGTGTTGGCTGGTCTGGAACTCACCATGTAGAGCTGACCTTGAAGTAATAGAGATCTGCCTGCCTCTGCCTCCCCAGTGCTGGGATGAAAGTGTGTACTACCACATACATTTTTTTTTTCTAACTCTGTATTCTTATAGAACTGGCAGCAAAAACAAGGCACTAATTTATCATGCAGTTTTTAACATTTTTCATCAACAATCCAAACACATTAAGACACTGTCAAAGGGCCAGATTATCAATCCAGACCAGGGAACTTGAGACATGTAGGTTTAAATCAGCATGTCTCATGATGGAAGCAGAATTACAGGAAAATCCAGACCCCTCAGATCCATCTGCTATAGACCTACAGTTTCAACAGGATCATTGGTTAAACACAACCATACTTTAAGAATAAGTAACCGGCCAGGCATAGGGCACAGCTTTAAACCCAGCACCCAGAAGGCAGCTCTATGAGTCTGAGGCCAGCCTGGTCTCCACAGAGAATTCCAGGCCAGGGTTACATAGTTAAATACTGTCTAAAAAATAAACAAATAAATAAATATTTGGGGTCACAGAGAGTCTTTATTGCTGCTTATTGTAAGATGATCTTCTCAGATTTAACTTGTCCAAAAAATATATAAGCTCTTAGCCATCACATAAAAACAAAGTTTTGTTTGGTTTATGATAGAGCTATCAACTATTTTTTTAGTATTTGAATATATATTTTCCTTTTTATGTACAATACAGTCTATTATAGAATTATAACTAAAAACATTTTTAGAAACTTGAATGCTGGCCCCAAGACCTGGAGTTTAATTAAGCCATGTTTTAGTGCCTACCCCTTTTCCATAGCTGTTGTATAGTGCCCTTCCCTTTTCACTAACTACTTCTCTTGTCCCAAGCTGCCCTCCATCAACCCGCAGTCAACCCAGCTTTGCTGAGCAGTGGGCTGGTGCTGAGATCACAAAGCAGAACAATTCCCATGTCTGTTCTGCTCCAACCCTAAGCTACAGCATGGGCTGTGCCTCTCTCATTCATAACTAGGATGAGGGATTGTTCTTTCATCTATCCCCAGTATCCCATCTGTCCTGCTATAGTAGTGACTACTTCACTCTGAAGGGTTAGTGCTGAAGAGTCTGTGGAGAAAAGAAAATTCAGTGAGTTCCTTATCAAAGCCCGATAGCGGCTACACTTCGTTTCCTAGTGATGAACAGCATTTTGTTTTTATTTCCTGGATAAACTAGAAACATGACATCCATATGCACAGAACTTTACAAATGCACGTGTGTTTAGATGACATGTTTTAGGAGTGCTTCATGTCTCTTTTGACAGGCCTCATCTTACATCATCCAACTACATTACTGTGGTAATGGGATTAAAGCTCACTGGATGCTTAGAAATGCTAGAGGAGGCTATAAAGTTTATCAGCAACTCCAGGGTTTGTTGAGAGAAAGGAAAGATGCATCATAAATTCTGCTCAAGGCAGCTCAATGAACACCATCCTAAGTGAGAAGGTGGCTCCGTCTCAAGGTGTGCAATAATTGCTGCCCACTCCAAGTGTCCTTCTTACTCCTTTTATTATTCCCCAACCGAGAAAGGACGTAAGAACACTGTGATTGCTTTAAAGTTTGCTCATATTAAGTCTTGGACAAATCATGACTCTATGCTTTCTCTCCTGAGTTCCCCTCTCAGTCTGTTCAGAATAAGCTATGGCATTATGAAGACGAAACATGTGTTAACTTCTCCATTTTTACCTTTGCTAGGGTACAGGGCTTATCCCTTCTTCCAAAGCCACCCAGATAACCAGGCAATGGTTGGGCAAGTTCTTCTTACTTTTCTCTTCAGATAAAGGGAAAATGATTTTGAGAATGAGCTCACTGTATCTGACCTACACTAACCAAGCTGGCTGCTTGAGTGAATGAATACTGATGAAAAGAGAACGGCTGTACTCTGTACCTGGAGTCACACAGCCACAGCATTCCATCAGCTGCCAATAGCCTGGAAGGGGGGGGTTCGATAATGTCTATACTTAATATAGTACAGACTTTTCCTTATTGACTCCATCCCCCAATGTAGGACAAGTATTCACATGGCATTTGCACTGTATACCATACTAGTAATGTACAGGTGACAAGCATGGAAGAGGGGGTGCAGGGTCAAATGCAAATACTATGACATTTTATATAGTGAGCTGGAACAGCCATGAACTTTGGTGTGTAAGGAAGGTTCTGGAAACCATTTACTATGGATACTGAGGGGTGGTTGATTTTAAAGGGCCACAGTGACTATAGTAGTCACATTTAAGAGGTGCCACATTGACCCAGTATTTGAATCTAAGCGAACTCCTGGACCTTGGTGATTCTGCTCCCTAGCTGATGTTCATGAAGGAGACAAAACCAGCATAGTATATTCTTAACCAACTTCCTTCATCCATCATTTTCCTCTGGTGGGCGTGTAGTTTAGTCCCCTGCTCTACAGGAGCAATGCCTTTCAGAGTTTTCCATCAGTGAGGAAGTTACCCATCCCTTCTTCCAGCTGCAGTCCTTAAGACAAATAGACAGGCTACCCCAATGACACTCACGTAGGCATTCGCTGGCGCTTTCAGCGGTTGCCCTCCTCCATGGCCGGTCATTGAAGAAAGGCAGGCACTTTTCACAGTCAACTCCATATGTGTTATGTTTGCAATTGCACACCAGTTTGTCAAATTCATTCTTTACACACTCACTGGCATGTCCATTACATTTACACCTGGAGAGGAAAGAGAAGGGGTGGCTGAGAATGGAACCACTGTGAGGTCCTAGAAACAATGCAGAGAAAGTGTGTATACAGAAAACCAAAAGCAACTGAAGAATTCTTTGAATTTTACCATTCAAAAGTATAAACTGAGGCACTTGGTAAGGATAAGTTGAAACACACACACACACACACACACACACACACACACACACACACACACACACACCCATACCCAAAAAACCCAGAATGGAACATTAACTAGACAGAAGACAGTCCCTAACAGTTTCCAAGAATACCAGCAGATATTTCCTGAAGTCAGGATCTTCAGGACCAGCAGAAGACAATGGCTAAGAATAGCACACAGTCTGACACCAGGCCACCTGGGTTTGAAACCCTTCCCTGCCACTTACAGTTGCCTGAACCTCACCCATGAAACAGACAATGATGAAGGCTCTCTCAGAGTCACTGCGAATTGCTTAATTTCTACATACAGGACTGAACAGACACAAGTTAATACTTGTGGCAATAATTCATCCTAAAGACCAATTCTTCCCATTGAAGGAAGTGAGGCACTGACTTGGACACCTAATTCCCCAGAGATGTCCACTAGACAGACTATTCCATGGGGCTCTCTGAGGGCAACTGCCAGTGAAGGATCCCCTAGATAAGTATGTACAGCAATAAACTGAGGCTGCAGGGAAACTCAGAGATGTGAATGTGGCTGGAGCAGAGACATTTCTCTCACTTGCTTCCTTAAAGACAGCAATTCTACAGCTTCAACTGCTATCTAAAAATGCCCGTACACACTGAAGTCATCTTCAATGTGCAGAGATGAGTCCTGAGTCTAGAATCCTGTTCCCATCCTTCTCCAACGCTCCTGTCCCTAGTGGTTGTACAAACTTAATGTCTCTCATAACTTTAAACTCTATAAGTCTATGATTAAGTGCATCATTTCCTCCAAGTTAGCACATTCTCTTTCTTTCTTTCTTTTGCTTTTTCAAGTCAGGGCTTCTATGTAGCTTTGGAGCCTATCCTGAACTCTGTAGACCAGACTGGCCTTGAATTCACAGAGATCTGTCTGTCTCTGCCTCTCAAGTGCTGGAATTAAAGGCGTGTGCCACCACTGCCCGGCTAGTCCATTTTCTGTATTTAATAACAGTATCACTGTTCTCCAGATGGTCAGACCTTAAGAGCATCTTTGACTAATGGCCGGGTAATTTCCCTTTCACAGTAAAACGCATCTCTGCATTCCTCTTGATCAGTCAGGAGCCTGACATCAGGCATTTGTTTTTTAATATTCAGATTATATGGAATCAAAGCAGGAATGGAAATTCCATCAACCACACTGTCCCTTTACCCTGTTTGCTCACTCACCCTAAACATTATTTGAATTGATTCTGTGGGTCAGCATATAAAGTAATGGGCTTCATGGTGTCTTCATAACCATGTAACACTATGCTCTGCTCTCACCATTCACTCATCTTCCTAACCCAGCTTCTATATTATAGCCTCACCCCAAACACTGTGCAATTTCTCACTGGTTACATTTCAAACCAATCTCCATGAGCATGCCAGGAACACCAGATACAAAAATAAATTTTCTGCTCTAGAGACCTCATGGGCTAATACAAGGGAAGAAAGTCCATGGTTCTTAGCCTGTCATCCCTGACCATAAATCCATCTTTCTGGTTTACAGTTCTGCAAAGAGATTTTCTTCTCATCAAGCATAATTACTCTCTCTGAATGTTGCTGATACAACCCATCTTCCTGCACTCAATCCAGACATCTTCCCTTTTTACCCAAATCTCTCTGTCCTTGAAAACCCATCCAGACCCAACTGTACGCAGTGCTATCCCTGGGCAGGTGGCTGGATTGTGTAAGAAAGCAGGCTGAGCAAGCCTGGAGAACAACCTAGTAAACAGCACTCCCCCATGGCCTAGGTTCAGTTCCTGCCTCCAGACTCCTGCCTCTCTGGAATTTCTGCCCTGGCTTCCCTCACTGATACACTGTGATCTGACAGTTGTAAGATAAATAAGCCTTTTCCTTCCCCAGCTTGCCTTTGGTCATGGTGTTTATCACAACAAAAAGCAAGCCAGAACATTTTGAGTTTGTGGATTAGGGATGCTCAACCTATATTTGAAATTTACATATTTATGAATTGCTCTTAACTCAGTTGTAAGATCCTAGGTCAAGATTCTCCCTTAAGCAACAGCTCTGCAGAATCAATTACTGGACTCTGCACTTAAATGGTCAATGAGAGTGAACTTAACAAGGTTTCAGAAAACCTAATTGCTTAGCTTCCAGAATAAGATCTGGTAAGAAAAAAAAAAAAAAAGTCTAAATTGTAGTTTGTCTTTCCAGATCCACATGGTCCCTAAATGCTAATAAAGTCGTAAACAGTTCTACATCAAAGTTCCAATCATAGTTTACTCACCTGCCGCCCACAGCAAAGTCTGAGATTGCATAATAATAGGACTTGAGAACTTTGGGATCATTAAAGACTTCATCTCCAAAAGTGTTTAGGCGATTGAGTGTTACTCTGATGTCAGTAGCAGTCACCCATTCCTGCCAGAAAAAAATAAATAAATAAACAAAATAAAATAAAGAGAAGTATAGGGACTGAAGATGAGAAACACATTTGACAAAATCTTCTAAATAGTACATATGTTAATCTAGATCCTCTTTTGTTAAATAAATCACTGGAATACTGAAGAACTAACTTTGATTCCCTGACATTTTCCTTCTTGGCTCTTCTGCAGTCAATAGTTGCTTCACCACTTGGAGATTCCAAAGGCCAAGACACTGTCGGTTTCTTCCTAAGCTGGCTGAAGGGGCTGAGCGAAACCCAGTGAGCAGGAACTCTCAGCAGGACTCCTTGCTCCCCTGTCAGTCTACAACTACAGTGCAGCCAGGAGTCACAGCTCAGAACACACGAATGCCACACATTCTAGCACACGTGCCCTGTGCATGCACTGCTTCTCCCTGTACGTTTTGTACCATCTAGCTCTGGCTCCTAGGCCTGAACCCCACTGGTGTGGGGCAGATAGATACCTAAGCACAAGGCAACGTGTGAGCATGCTGACCCAAGCCAATCAAATGCAGTTCTGTGTCTGTTGTCATCTTTCCTACAACATCACTTCTGTTAGGTCTTCCCTGGCCCACCATTCCATTGCTTTTGCTTATGCCATCCATCTCAACACTGCCTACCACACCCCGATTAAAGGTATCAGAAGGGTAGGAAATTATGTTCATTTTGTTCGGTGCAGTGACCCTCATGCTTGGCACAGAGTGAATGAATCTTCATGTGATCAAGTTGAAAGGTGTTTCATAACAGAGCAGCAAGAATGAAGGCTGCAATATTACCCCTGGGTTTTATGACATCTAAGCCCTTATAATAAATGCCCTTTCATTGAGCTAACTTTATCAGATGCTTACATACTGCTATCAGAATGATCCCAATGACTCAGCCTGCCAGGGCCACACCCTGTGCAGTTTCCTTCCATGCTGACTCTGGGCTTGGATGTACAGCTGGTTTGGGCAGAGGGGACATCAGTCAATATGACACAAGCAGAGGCTTGATAAGGACTATACATGCTCAAGGACTTGCCTCAGCTCTGGTCTCCTGAACATGGAAGACCCCTGGGGAAAAGAAAGACTCAGCCCTTGGTTGACCCGCCTGATGAGTGAACCTAGACCAAAGATAGCACTTCTACTCCAGTCCAGGAGACTGACTAAGGAGTTATGTGCCAGAATCACCTTCACATCTGTAACAAATGGGGAGGATTGGCTCAGGCATCTATGCTTTTAGAGGGCTCTATGAGACCAGCAAGTGCACTCCTGATTAAGAACCACTGCCTTAAGCTAAGCCAAATACCTGGCAACAGGGAGAGCTCATAAAAAACTAATCTCCATGAAACTTCAAGTATAATTAGAAAGGAGAAGCTGATGATTTTACTATATCCAATCTTGGAACTCAGTAGCAACTCCCACTCTCCACCACAATGGCAGGAATCTGTTAGTTGTCCATAATGTAAATAGCTAAACACACCTCTGTTTAATGCTTATAATACCTTCTAAGGGCTTCATCTTTACCACAGCTCCCTTCTACAAAGGAGATGGAAAGCTCCCAGGATACCACTCTGACAACTGCCTTCATCATGAATATCTTAAAAGACCGGAGTATGAGTCTCAGTTCTGCCAACTAAAACTGTGAGGTGGGGCAATTTACATCCTTTCTGAGCTCTGATTCCTCATCTGTGAAAAGGAACATGATAAAAACATCCGACTTACAGAGTTACAAAAGTTAACAGGCTTAGCACATCTAGACATCAGAATGCTGCTCAGTTATCTACGGCTGTTAACATGTTTGCTCAACTACAACTAAGTATATAACAGATGCTAAGAACTACAAACTAATACATACTGATACTCAGACAGTGGAACCTGAGATATCTCCTCCTCCATCTGGGAGAAGGCAGTTTGCTCTTATCAGCTAGAAGTCAAATCTGCTCACCCGACTTGGCCCCAGGCTAAGACAGCCAGGGCTCTTATGTCCAGACACACCTAATTAAAGCTACTGCATAATGAAATGAACTCACCAAATTTACGAAGACACCCAAAGCATTCTTACCACAGACTCTCACTAGTTTCTATGACATGAAGAGCAGATAACAGCAGAATCCCTGCTGGGGAGCTGCTCAAGACAGACTGTGGCCTGCAGCAAGCAAAGGAGCCAGAAAACCACCCTTTCCTACTGGTCCCACTGCAGTCTCTCCAGGATAGGAAATACAGTCATCTGGACAAAGAAACAAGGCTGGCAGATATCTGCCATATCGCCTTTCCTAGGACTTTCCTTCAGTTTTTAGCTATTTCATCTCTCTAAATCAGCTATTCTCTCTGCCATTTATTTTATCTGCTTTACCAGAAACTCTTTTCTAAAAGACCTTGGTAAATGCTTGGATTTACTTTCATATTCACACATCTCCTGACAGCCTAAAAGAATACAATGGGTGGGAAACTGGACATGCATGAATAATATATTCTTATCAGTGGCTCTGCCTAAAACTATATAACCAAATCAGAAAGTGTCCTTTAATGTAAGAACAAATTATAAGTCTGGCAAGATGGCTCAGTGGGTAGGGGTGCTTGCTGTCAAGCCTGATGATCTGAGTTCAATCCCCAGAACCAACATGGTAGAAGGTCTTGCATGTTGTCTCTGACCTATATGTGGGCGGTACAGTGTACACATGTGCTCTTACATGCAAAATAAATAAATGTAAAAGAATGGTAATTGTAAATAAATTCCAGAGAAAAAGACCAAGAATCTGGAAGTGGAAAGCCCAGAAAAACAGGGGGTTTCCACTAAGAAGTTTTCATGAAATGGACACAGCATTTGCAAAGTCACACGTAGTCCTTCCTTTTTTCCCCAACGAATATATATAGACTGCTCCCATTTAGATACTAACATCACCATCTAAATAGGAGTGACATCAGTGTCTGCATCAGTCTCTAAGAATGACACAGTGATCCCCACTCTTCCATAGTCACCCAGCCAGAACATGTGGAAAGTTTAAACCCAAGTCACACACAGAGACTCCATAGGAGGGTGTATAAGTACTGTGCACATAGAACTAACTGATGGAAGAAATCTTTGATTTGTCCTACTGTTATACAGGGAAAGGTTTTTAAGTGATGCTTAAGCACAGTACCAAGATACTCTAGCAGACATCTCGTCTGTAGAACTCAACTTCTCAGGTGAAGAAGAAAGAGTTCTCACAGTGACGATCAATATAGACAAAATGTCCTGTGTGCTATGGGGAAGCATCAGCTGTTCCCCATATTAAAATATATACCTTTAGTTTGTCAAATCAAGGAGCAGTTAAGATAGGATGCAAGAAAAATGGGAAGGTTATTTCAAATATTTTATTTACTTTGGGAAGGGACAGGCTGGTAAGAAGGCTCAGCAGGTAAAGGCACCTGCCAGCAAACCATCAGTTTCATCTCTGGGATCCACAGGATAGAAGAAAACCAACTTCCTTTAGTTGTTCTTCTCTGACCTACATACATGAGCTATTGTGCTCACACACACACAATAATAAATTTTAAAATATATATATAAAAAAATGAGAATCTTTTAAAGACAGTATCTCATGTATTCTAAGCTGTCCTTGAACCTGCAACACAGATGAAGATGACCTTAAACTTCTGATCTTCCTGCCTCTACCTCTCTTGCTTTATGAGGTGCTAGAAATTAAACAGTCTACACTGAGTTACAGTCCCAGCCCTACACCAATATCTTCTTGAAGAAGTCAGACGTGTATGTTCCTTCCTCAAGTATAGACACTAAAGTTAAAACTGTTCAGCTTTAATAAAATTTGCAAAGTAGTTCAATGTGGTGGTGTACTGGGGAGGTTGAGGCCAGAGGGTCAGGAGTTCAAGGTCATCCTCAACAGCCTAAGTGGGCCACTTCAGACCTTGTCTCAAACAACCCCCAAAATTAGTGTGTGTTTGCTTGTTTTTGTCTTGTAAAGGCTAAGCCCTGGGATATGTTTAGAAGTGGAAAAGATATAGAGCCAAAGTCACCCAGGCAATGGGAAGAAAATAGTTCCTTTCACTTACAGTTAACACACAGGAGAACAGCAGAAACCCTGCTGCCCATGTGACGGGCCACGTGGATAATTTTCATACTTAGTCGGGGAGAGAACAGCCAGTTCCCACACCACCTTGTGAGTGCCTACCTGCAGCACAGGACTGTTGTCAAAGTTATAGGCACTGGGCCTTCCTTCCAGGGTTGAAAAGGCCACGTTGCCCCCGGTGAGGGGGGAAATGTCACTGAATTCATCAGTACACAAGGCCTGCTGCTCATCCCCTCCTGTCCTGATGAAGCCACGGTTGGCCTTTGAGTAAGTATTCTCGCAGGAGCCACTGTAGTACTGGTAAGGAATCCAGGGCCCGTCTTCTCGAGTGCGCTTATAAATGGCGAAGCTCTCTGGACGGCTGGTGTGGAACTTGAGACGCACGTAAGTGATGTCAAAAGCCTTTCCTGTGGAACAAACACATCAAAGTTCTTAAGTTTTGTAGATAAAGATAAAAAATGCCCCTATTCCTAACTAGGTCTGCAGCTTGATGAAGAGGGGCCCAGCAATAGACCACGAAGACCTCAGTCCACTCAACACAGTGGTTGGGCCTGGTGGGCTACTCTAAACCTGGAAAGTGCACATTTCCTCACAATACACAAAGTCCAGTTGGCTTCTTAACTTTGGCCATGAAAACTTGTGGTATAAGTACAGTACTAATGAATTTTAAAATAAAACTAAATAAAAAGCTCACCTACTCTTCATGCTGCAGTTTCAGGGAAAGCTTAATTAAAAGATATTGAAAACCATCTGAGGACTTTTGAAATCGGTCTTCTGGGTACTTTTTAAGTACTTTAAAAGCCTTACTTTTTTATTAACTACAGTGAGACTCTCTTGACGCAGGAAGACTGTCCTCAGAACTACGTTTTCATCTACCCCAGTGGGAAGGAAAGTGTTTGGACATGAACAGGAAAAGGGAAAACCCTCATTCAGAAGCTCAACAAAGAGATAGAAGAAGAAAGAGAAAAGCATCTTGAAGAGGTTATATCTGAAGATGTGTTCACAAGAAAGAGAATACAAGAGAAGCAGCTCTGAGCAGCAAAGAGCAGGAGGAGGAGTCATAGGCTGTCTGCCCTCTGCCCACCATCCATAAGCACAATGTTGGGGGGAGGGGTCCCTGCACAGCCAGAGAGCATGGCCAATGGTTGGGATGGCATATCCTCAGACAATATACAACTATTTATTTACTCACCATCCATGCCTATCCTTTACAATACTTAATGCTTTGCTACTTCTGTGTTCTACCAGACACATGGTGACCACAGTTGGGTCAACAAGTATTTGCTGAGCTCAACTCCACATTCAATCCTATGAGACACTCTGGGCACAGGGTGTGTACAGAAAAACATCTTTGTTCTTAAGGAGCTTGCATATACTCCCCACAAATGAATCACCTCTTAGGGAAAAAAAAAAAAAAAAAACCCACCCTGACCTTTTCCTATGCAGAACAAGGACCCCTGCCCTCTCAGATTCTGGGGAAGAGACCTCTACTGTGAGTCCAGGCCATATCTACACTAAAACTGACTTTCTCAACTGGTCCAGATCATAGAAGAGATTTAATAACTCCCCCCCACACCCCAAGACAGACAGACAGACAGACAGACAGACAGACACACACACACACACACACACACACACACACACACACACACACACACACACACACACACACACACAGAGTACTCTAATACAACACAGACGAACTTAAACAAAGCTGAAGCATGCAAGAATACAGGACTGGGCATTGTGGGGCCTGAGCTCAGCCTGGCTCCTTTACCCACTAGCTATCTGATTTCTGCTGTAACAGTTTCCCTTTTATAAAAAGATGAGAACAATCCTGCCCCATCCACTCTTGCACATCCTCCACCCACTAGAAAGTTCAATGTAAAGCAATATTAGAGTTTATGCAAAAACTCTTGAACTAAGGATTTAGACCTGTTCATATAAGGGCCTAACTGCCCCTGGGGTACTTAGTAAGTACATTCACCAAAGAGCTACACAATACAGACCCCTCCTCTCAGGTGGGGCACAGTGTCTTTCCCAGACACAGGTCACACACTACAGTTCACACAGCTTTGTTAAAAGAACCATTGTCTCTGCTGTCAAACACTGGCAAGCCATCACTTCAGAATGAGAGTGAGATTGTTGTATAGTATCCATGGCATTCCAGAAACTTCCTCTCTAAGACATTCCAGCAAGGCAAACAGTTGATTTTGCACAGGAGTAGGTGGCGTGGGATGCTCACAGGCTTACTCACTAATCTGTGGATTACACATTACCTTGACTTTCCTTCTCTCCCTACCTTCCTAACATCTCACTGCTTTTCAGCAGCCTGACCTATAGCAGATACCTTCTGAAATAAGTCTGCATATGAGGCTACATTGTGGCCATAGCAACAAAGCATGCAGAGAGCTACACTGCTTTCAGTCACTCTGAGACTTGCTGGCTTCCCGGTTGAGCTCTCAGCCTTGTTTCGGAGCAGCCTTTCGCTGGTCACAGGAAAAGGGAAGGAGCTTCCTCAGACAGCCACCAATGAAGCACTTATCCCAGGAAATGCATGCTAGAGTAGACTTTAGGGCCAGTGTGGAGATTAGAATGAAGGACAACTTCTTTTTTTGTTTGTTTGTTTGGTTGACTGATTTTGTTTGTTTTGTTTTGTTTTGAGATGGAGCCTCTTAATATAGCTAGCCCTGACTGTCCTTTAACTCACAATGTAGACCATGCTGGCCTCCAGCACAGAGACCCACCTGCCTCTGCTCCCAGCTCCCGGAATGCTGGGATTAAAGGTATGTGCCACCATGCACAGCCCAAGGACATCTTCTTAAGATGTGGCAATAAATAGTCCAGGAAAGATGACAGACTAACCATGAAACAGAGACAATAAACTCCAGAGAAATGAATGGGCCTCTAGTGAAGCATGGGGAGACACCATCAACAGAGGTGTAGCAGCAGACAGAGAGGAACAGGAGCCACCTTAAAGACGCCTCTGCTTCTACTCCCCTCCGCTTCCTCGTCAAAGCGGCTGCTTCCCATCCCATGAGGAGGAAGATCGGGAATAACATTTCATTTTCTACCTTAAAAGCCACCAAAGGGAAAACAGGGCCACTCGCCAAGACAGCAGAAGATAACCAGGATTATAAAAGTAGGGGATGAGTTCACCTCAGATACCTGCAGGTCACCTAGATAAGAGGAAATCTCTATAAGGCAAGAGGATGTGAGTGGCCTGAAGGACCAGAAGTATCTAAGTTAGACATAAAGTCTCGGGACCTCTTAGTATGTAGATACTGAAGCTTAAGGAGCATGTAGAAAGCAAGGAGCAAGTGTGTAGCGTTAAGAGCCAGTTTTCAGATCACCCTGAGGAGCACCAAGGTTTAAGGCACAGCCAGAGGCGATGACAAATCACACAGTGCAGAAGTGACCAGGGAGAGTAGGAACCAGAAAACAGGTTCTGAGGAGGGACCATCAACAGTATTAAAATCTGCTAAGAGCTGGGCCAGGAGATGCCTAAGTTAGAAAAAGTGCCTTCTACTCAAGCGTGAGGACCTGAGTTCAAAGTCCCAGTCAGTGCCCACTTGTGCACTACACTTGAGCGCCTCCATGTCTGTCTGTCCTTCCCCCTGCCTGCCCTCCTTCTGTCTTACCACACTTTCGGCCTCATACTGGCCCATCTTATCATTCCACACTGGCAAAATAAGAAGAGCTAATTAATTGGTAGGTGGATAGAAAATAAATTCAGGTTCTCTAATTTCCACTCCAGTGACCCTGCCATCCTATCATTCCATCATAGAAGCAAGCAAAACTAGATGGTAGAGCTCTAAGGTACAGGAGCCATATCAAATGATGTAGGAAATCCTAAGTGCAATTCTGGATCCATCACTTCCTGTTCAGGCACAAAAGGACACCATGGATATACACACCCTGCAGAGAGTACCCAGCTTCTGAGTGTTCTACTGGCCCCCGTCCTCCCCTGCCACATTCCTTCTTTAAACAACAACAACAAAAAAAAAAACTCAAGTGCAGATGTTTAGAATGGAGCACTCAAAACTAATTAATATTTTCTGCCCTGAATCCTACAGCCCTGAAGGAATGAGAGAAGAGGAGGGGGCTGCCCGAACAATGAAAATCCAGCCATGCTTCCAGCAGCGCCAAGCCAAGGAATTCTGCTGCAGCCTCCTACGTGGTGAAGTATTTCTAATCTCTTTGAGAAGGGAGAAGCTCTTCCTGTCTTAGAATTGGATGCAAACACTGACTGCTGGGGAACATAAACGTCTCTCTGTTATGTGCGGTTAGGAAGAATTCCATGAGGACCTTGTGAAACAACCGCCTTTACAGTTTAGTGATGAATGACAATGGCCATACAGAACTTTCCAGGGTTCCAAAATGCCTTCCATGGCTTGAATCAGAACAAAACAAGTTCCCTCTAAAGAATCAAATTGGTGCCGCTGGTTCATTATTGTACTTACAGGCTAGCTCTCTAGAAATCAGAAATGGAGCGTTCTCCGTGCAGTCAGACTTAGGAGTCAAACACTAATAAAGTTGAAGAACAAAGTCAATTAGAGATGCTGTATGTTTAGGCTACTAACTAGGGCTCTCCAAACAGTTAACACAAACAGACACAGAAAGCAACTGTTTGAAAACGTTTCCAGTGTTGTTAGCACAGAGTTCCCAGGACAACATGTCCAGCTGCATACCAGCTGTCACTGTTCGCCTTGAAGATGACTGCACAGACACAGACACACTGATCCAGAGAGCCCAGAGCCCAGTCAGTGCTGACCACACAGGACTAGGACAGTTAAGTACTTCCAGGTTGTACTGAGAGGACCAGAGCAAGTTCAGCAGAGTCACCCCTACTATGGAAAACTCAGTCCTGAGGGCTCGAGTTGTGTTCTTTCTACTGTTGAATATCATCTTTTTGTTTTGTTTTGCTTTGTTTTTCGAGATAGGGTTTCTCTGTGAAACAGTCCTGGCTGTCCTGGAACTCACTCTGTAGACCAGGCTGGCCTCAAACTCACTGAGATCCACCTGCCTCTGCCTCCTGAGTGCTGGAATTAAAGGCGTGCTCCACCACCGCCAGGCTAAGCGTCATCTTTTAAATAGAGCGCTGAAAGAGAGATAGGAAAAGAACGACAAGACAAGAGAGGGCAACTCACTTTTTTCCCCTTAAATTTCAGTGACTGTCCATGGCCTGGCCCTTTGTCAATCAGCCAAATGCCATCAGGAAAAGGATACAGACCCACAGAAAGTACACTTAAATTACCACAATTCACAAACGAGGACAGCCACCTTTACCATTTTCTAGCAAATAGTAATTGTCAACTAAACTTATTATAACAAATACAACGGCGCTTTCAGTTTGAGGAAGGGCCTCTTCTCAAGTGCATGGCCCACGTTTTCAACAGTCAGTTTTCCAAGTGTGTGTTATAAACACTTCCTTTCACATTTATGCCACATTGTACGACAGACACATTAAATGCAGAGCCCAAATATAGGGAGATAGATGATTTCAATTTCTTTTGTATAAACTAGTAAGATTCTATACATCAAAAGCTGTTTGTAAAAATGATGGTGAGGATGAAGTTTATGAGAAGAACACATTTTGAAGTAGATAACACAATTTTGGAGACAAAAACCTCACAATTTCTAAGGAATTAGATTTTCCCATAAAGTATCAAACTTAAGTTGTTTGGACACAATTCTAGCCTCTCCCTCATATTCACCAAATACCACCTGGTACTGTCAGGCCACTAACCCAGAGCAGTACACATCCAAGAAAAAAAAAAAAAATTCCACCTGTACAGCCAAAGAACAGAATCCCCCAAATGCTACATAATCTTCAGCAAAGTGAAAGGCTCAGCTAACATGGTTCAACCTGGTTTTTAAATGTGGCCATATTTGTCATTCAGCCCCTGTGTGGACAAAGAGAATTCTTAACTAAATACTAGAATGTCCAGCGTGCTTGGAAGGTCATTTAAAACAGGTGCAAATTCCCATTAGAGGCTGACAGTTTCCATTATAAAACTTCAGGTAAATTTATCCTAATCTGGGTACCTCTGCCACTTCATGTTATATCGTCACCAAAAGAGATAAGATTACCAAGTGAAGCCCAAGTCAAGATCTGGGAACATGGTTTATTAAGTGGAACCTCATGCTTACAAGGCTTAATACCAGCCCTGATTCAGGCTAGTGGGTCACAGCATGCCTGAAATCCTTGAGCTGAGCTAAAGGAATGAGGCCCGACTTTCCTCCCACTCATCCACACTCAGGCAAAAAAAAAAAAAAAAAAAAAACTACTCACTCCACTAAGCCAAGTTCTAGCTGTGGGAACTGACTGACGTGAGGGAGGCAGACAGAGAAAGCAAATGATTAAATTTATTACAGAAAGAAAGTAAGCAAAAAGGCAGTGATACCTATGCTGCAGAAGCAAAACTGCTTAACATGTAGAGCTGTGGGAGAGAGGACGCCATGGGCATTTGGGGGAGGGTCTTCATCGCTCTGTGCTATCTAATCTGCACAGAGGGGTGAAGACTGGTCAAGGAATCAGGAGAAAACAGCCAGCGATGGTAACAACGGTTGCAGCATCTAAGGGCAGCAGTGTAGTACAGACCAACTCTCCTAATCCCTTCCCCACAATGCACAAAATCACAGAAGGCTAAATAGTGCCACCTTATTTCTTCATCAACTACTTAAGTGAATCAATTGCCCCCAAGCTCACTGTGACGAACTTCTGAGGATATTCCAATGTTCCATTTTGGAAGAATGCTAAGCTTTTATTGTTTAGTTTCTGTAGCTCCTAATGAGCACGCCCCCTTCCCACTCCCCATGGCCATGGTCTACTTGTATCTCTCATCAATAGGATAAATTCCTACAAATCCATACGTGGCTAACTACAAAATGGCTTTCTCAGTTTTCATGGTTGTGTATTAATTTCTTACCACAGCTACCCATTAGTTCAAAGATAACAGCCCTCACTAGTCCTGATAATCATACAGATACAAATTCTTCCATTCACTCAACAAATATTTACTGAACATTAGTATGTGCCAGCTAGCCAATATTCTAAGCACGAGGTCACAGCAGAAAATAAGATACATATGGTGCCAAACAAGAGGAGTTCACAATCTAGTAGGATGCAAGGTTGGGCAAGGGATGGAATAAAAGAGTAACAGTGATGTGACTGAGGGGTGACTTGGCCAGTGCTTGCCATGGAAGTTCAAGGACTTGAGTGCCATCTCCAGCATCCACATAAAAGGCCAAACATGGGGCATGTACTTACAAAATCCCAGTGCTGCGAAGGCAGAGACAGGCCGATCCCTGGACTTGCTGGCCAGCCAGCCCAGTCCAATCAGCAAGTCCCAGATGCCAGGGAGGGACCCTGCCTCAAAATACAAGGAATACAGCTCCTCCTCAGGAATGATATCTGATGGCAAATTCCAGCCTACACACACACACACACACACACACACACACACACAGAGAGAGAGAGAGAGAGAGAGAGAGACAGAGAGAGAGACAGAGAGAGACAGAGAGAGACAGAGAGAGACAGAGAGAGACAGAGAGAGACAGAGAGAGAGTTATGTGTCAGATATAGAAAGTATGGAAGGAGGAATGCCAGCTAACATTGCACTATCAGAGGTGACCTCACTAACACAGATATGGTGATACATGAGCACAGACCTTAAGTGAAACCCTGAACACCTGGATGAGGAGCATTCTCAGGACAAATGCAAAAACCCTGAGCCTGCCAGCAAGCTTTAGGGAGTAGTCAGGAGGTCAGTCTGAGTAAGGTGGAAAGTGTTAGGGGACAAGGCTAAGGACACAGGACATTCTAGTATTTAGTTAAGAATTCTCTCTGTCCACGCAATGGCTGTATGACCATCACAGCCACATTTACTAACCAGGCTGAGTCACGTTATCTTGGCCTTTCAGTTTGCTGAAGAATATGTAGCATCTGGGGGATTCTGTTCTTTGGCAATACAGGCGGAAATATTTGAGGCCACTGGAAAGACCCGGTTCTTACTGTAAATGAGGTGAAAATCTCCCGGAGAATTTTGTACATAAAAGTGCATGCTCTGCTACTTTTAAATGTTATATATTTATATTTTGTGTATGTGTATGTGAATGTAGGAATACTCACTACACACTACAGTATTCATGTAGAGGCCAAAGGACAATTTTGTGGGGTCTGGGCTCAAGCTGAAGTTGACAGGCTTGTGTGTCTTTGGCCACTGAGCCATCTCACCAGTCCCTCTTGGCTCACTTGGGCTACTATATTTGCAAAACACAAGCTGGGATGGGAAAATAAAAAAGTTGGTGGAGGAGGGGCTGCAATAACCTAGGCAAGAGATGACAACAGCTTGGTTCAAGGTGACAATGACATGCAGTCACTGGATTGTTAGACATACTCTGAGGGGGTTTCCTGACTGACAGGATAAGAGGCCTAAGCACCTGGAAAGACAAAGCTGATGCTTGCTTACTCAAACAATTGCAGGGGTAGACTGGGGAAAATGGAGCTTGGTGGCTATGCGCTTGAGGTGACCATGAAACACCTAAGTGGAAATGTCAAGAGAGCAATTAATACACAAAAATCTGGAGCTGGGACTTTAGCTCTGAGGCAAAGCACTTTCCTGGCATGAATGAGGCCCTGGGCTAAAACTCCACCACCACAGAAAGACAGAACAAGTCTGAAGTTGAGGGAGAAGTATAGGCAGGAGGGAGAAATCCGGAAGTCATTAGCAATCAGTATTCAAAGCTATGGAGTTAGACAAAAATGTCTGTAAATAGACACAGACATGAGGACAGATGAACACAGACCAGCAAAGAAGACTCATGGGAAATAGCAACAAAGAGAAAGACTTTTTGAGATTAATAATTACATCATATCCCCCTTTCCTTTCCTCTCTCCAAACCCTTCCTTGTTCCCTTTCAAATTTATGGTCTCCTTTTTCATTAATAGTTATTACATTGTGTATGAATATATGTTCCTAAATACATATAAATCTATAACTACACCACACTCAGTCTCTGTAATTTGCATAATTGCATGTAATGGTTTCAGGGCCAACCATCTGAATAACCAATTGGCATACTTCTCAATAAGGAAAATCATCTGAGTCAAACATTTCTGAAAGATGAAGCAAGACTGAGATTGAGCACTGGCCACCAGAAGCCTCTACTAACTTGAAAAAACGGTTTGGTAGACTTCTAGTTAAAAACAACAAAGAATGTTGGGTTGGGTTGGGTGGAGCTGGGAGGGCTGGGGTACAGATTAAAGCCAGATTAAAGACAATTTCCAAGCAATTCTGTTATAAAGAATAGTAGCTGGATAGGAACTAAGAGCAAACTTCCTGTAAAAAATTAACATGTCTGTCTGTCTGTCTCTCTGCCTATCAGAAGACAATTACTGGTTCTCACCTTCCACTGTGTGTCCCAAACAGCAGGCACCTTTACCCTCTGAGCCATCTCCTTGGTCCAGAAACTGTCTTTGATAATGCTAGAAGATAATATATCTTGTGCTGATGGAATGACTCAATGTGGCTGGAGTTTCAATGACAGTAAGTTTTCCTGGTGGCACAGATGAACTAGAGCGAGTCCTATAGACTCACCCTGGCCTAGAGTGAAGCCCATGAGGATAGCATTACCAAAGATTCCCAAGAGAGAAAGGAATAATAGACATTCCAGGGTCACTATAAGTGACTTCAAAAATTATTTAATTTTATGTGTATATATGTGCACCATGTGTATGCTGAAGCCCTTGGGCATCAGAAGATAAACTGTGAGCCACCATGTAGGTGCTGGCAAAAATCTGGGTCCTCTGCAAGACCAGAGGTGCTCTTAATACTGAGCCAAGCAGATCAAAACCTCCAGGCACTCACTCCAGAGAGCCCTTTCCCTTCCATTCAGCCTGTGCCTGGACTTTCCGGCTACAGTACCTTCGCATATCCTGGCCCTGAGTAACGATCACCTAGAAAACTTTTGAAAAAGGCAGATTCTTAAGTATCATTTCTAGAAATTTCAGAATCTGTACCTTTTTTTTTTAACACACCGTGACTTTTATGTGCAATCATGTTTGAGAGCTACTTCCCTGCTGTGACAGTTAGTTTTAATTGTCAACCAGACTCAATCTAGAATCACCTTTGAAGGAAGTCTCCATGAGGAACTATCTATACTAAGCTGGCTAAGAATGTGCCCATGAGGGATTTTCCTAACCTAGTTAATTGATGGGATGGGGCCCACCCTGAATATGAGCAGCACCGTTTCATGAGCTGGTCCTACACTGAATAAAAAGGAGTGAGATGAGCATGTGCAAGCATGAATTCATTCATGATTCTCTCTCTCTGCTCTTGACTGCAGATATCACTAGCTGTTTCAAATCCTGTTACTTGACTGTAGCCTGGAATTGTGAGCTTAAATAAACCCTCTCTCCCCTAAGCTGCCCGTGGGGCATTTTATCCCTGCAACAGAAACAAGACTAACACAGCCACTGGCTTTCATCTTGCTTCTCACACTTTAAATGGGTTAGATAAAAAGGGTATCTGAATGCCGTGGGTGCTACAGTGTAGAATGGATGAGGCAGCTCCTTGACTTTCACAAGCCATGCATTCCAAGGCTAAGTGTATAGCAAGTATCTAAATGCAGACAAATACAGGTGGTAAATGCAGCAGGGGCTGGTTACTCAGTATCTATAGGCTTGGGGTGACTAGACCAGCTGAATGCAACCTCCATCACATCTTATTCCCAAGTCAATTTCCTCAAGGCTGTACTTCCTGGGCCAATAAAAATATACATTTGATGTTTAGAAAACTAATGTCTAAAATTTCATGATGATATCCTTTACATGCAAACATTGGTTAAATTCCTCATCTCTTCAAGCTCCTTCTCCCCACTCCAACCCCCCAAATTGCTAATATGTAACACACATATAAGACCATCAGCAATTCTCAACAGGAAGGAACAGACACAGAAACAGTTAACTTTTGTCTCAGTACACTCTAACAGGTAAGAAAACGGTTGTTTCCTTTGTCTAGAAGCCTAGACTTGTTTAACCCCAGTCTCTGTTGGGTAGTGTTGGCATTTTCAGGCAGGGTGTTTGCTACATTCTGCTGGTTTAGACCAGTGTGGAAATATTGACTTTTCAAAAAAGAAATTTCAGATGTTTATTTTAAAAAAAGAAAGAAATACATATGGGAGCTTTAAGAGCAAAGTGCAAGATGCTCTTGTAGATAACCCAGGAGGAAGGAGAGGAGGGGTAAGAAAAAGGAACAGGGAGGGGAAGGATAATGGGGCAAAGGAAAAAAAAGGAGAACAGGGGATTGAGGACTTAGAACATTCTGGAAGTTCAGACCTGATACTTGGATTTTCAGTTATTTCACAGCACTCACACCTAATCTTTAAGGAGGGTGTTCTTTTTATTTTAGAAGCCTCACTGGCTTCACCTTTTGTCAGACTCAGCAGAGAGCTCCTTCTGGGTAAATTTAGAGTAAGTCAGAGCTGATACACTATGTAGCCTGGAGATTATCTGGAGTTTGTCTGTCTCTCTAAAGAAAAGCTTCACTGGAATGGAGCCATGCCTACTCGAGTGCACAGTTTCCCTGGCTGCTTACTGGAGACCAGAACAAAGCTATATGGAAAACACTGTATGGCCAAGAAAGTCTAAAATATCTGCCATATGGCTGACAGATGACTTAAGAAATCCAAGAATATAAAAACAAAGATTTCATGGGCCTTAGGGGAAACCTACCACTGTTATTCTGCTAAATGAACATGGCAACAAAATGACTGCCAATGATCTATTACTATACCTTTAGATCAGTGCATTGCTTAATCCACATTGGAGACGCTCCTTATTGCAGATGGTAATTAACACAGAGCTCCACAAGAATGAGCAGCGAGTGAGTGAGGGACTCTGGAGCACTTGGCCCTACATGGACTGTCCTGCCCTTCTCAAGGTTCAGGCTCCACGGGAAAGAGGAATAAAGAATGTGAAGAGCCTGAGGCAATGGATGACTCCAAGGAAACAATTTCCAGGCACAACAGGGCCAATACACATACGAAATCAGAGACACTGTGACAGGCAAGACAAAAACTGCACAGGTTCAAACAGACCAAGTCCTAGCATTGAGAGGGGGAGTGGAAACGGTCCTTCACCCCCATCCCCAGCCAAGAAGCTACTTCCAATCAATAGCTGCTAGGAGAGAGAAAATCAGTTTTCTTCAATAGAGTGACATGGGGGTCTGTCAACCACACTCCAGGGCAGGCCTCATACTCAGAAGTAGCTGGCTAACACAAAACAAATTTTGAGTGTGTGCATGCATGCATTCATGTATGTGTGTACATGTCTTCTTGATTTGGGGGCTTTGGTTTTAAGAGAAAGAACAAGAAGTCAGGTGGGTAGGTGGATCCCAGATTCCAGGATCCTCCTACCCACCTAACTTGGGGAAAGGCAAAAAAATATGATCAAAATATATTATGTGAAAAAAAATTAAAAACAATTTTTTATCCATGAATTTAAAAAAACAAACAAACAAAAAATAGTCTCTACTAAAACTTCAACTACTCTTTTATAGGGCATGCTGTTTTAAAATCTGATGCAAGCCAGGCAGTGGTGGCGCACGCTTTTAGCCCCAGCACTAGGGAGGCAGAGGCGGGTGGATCTCTGTGAGTTCGAGACCAGCCTGGTCTACAAGAGAGAGTTCCCGGTCAGCCTCCAAAGCCACAGAGAAACCCTGTCCTGAAAGCACCCCCAAAAAAGAAAATCTGATGCAATACATCTGAATTTTTCTTGTATTACCACCAAAATAACAGAAGACAGAGGTTTATTTAGAATTTTCTAAGATTACTGACAACTTAAATATGTTTGGTACCTAGAAGTACTGTTTCATGGGAGGAAAACACTTTATTTCTTGCAAATGGGTAAGCACAAGAGCAGTTAACAGAACTTATCATTTCAAAAATCAAATGTGAATGATATTCTTTTACTGATGCAGCTCATGAAAATGAACCATTCAGGCAGAAAGACAAGGAAAACAATACTGCTGGAAAAAGAGGCACCATTTTTCCAATGCGGTCCTTCCCAGCCCCAAGCAGAAGCAGTGAAAGGATAGAAACTGATTAATTACGTCAAACAAGAATCATAGGCGGGAGAGGGGGAAAATGACATGTTGAGAACTGCAAATAAAATGGAAAATGCGAGCAGATCTCATTAGATCTCTATGAGAACCTCCCGCCCTAGTCTTTTGGGTAGGAATTCAGTCTTTCACACAAGGCCGCCTTGTCCTTCGGCTCTTCTAAGCGGATGGACAATTTACATCATGAAAATACCCAGCCAGCTGGCATCCCCTCTACAAGAGACTGATTGTGATCAGATGCCTTTCTAAGATAAGCATAGCGAATATCCTACACTTTTCATTCATGCGCCCTCCCCACAGAGGCGAGGCTCTCCACACACACCTTCAGAAGTCACTCATCCCTCCCTGGCTGCACTGAGACTTGCTGTCCTATTTGTGGTTAGACTGTGCTCTCCCATCACATGTCTATACAATCTCCCTAGGCCAGAGGTAAATAACCTTGTATTCCTACACACAAACACATCTGATTTGTCCAGTGATTTAGAGTAAAGCAGAAATCCTAAGACAGTCTCAGTATACAACCCATGGGAAACTGCTACAAACAATGAATCAAGAATTCTAAGTAGAAGGTTATCAAAATGACCAGTGGGTTTAATGCTGTGAACAGTCATTTAAAAATGAGTTTTTTTTTTTTAAATTAAAGCAATCATCTTTTCCATAATGAACATTATCATTTTACAAATTATTCTTAAAGTTCTCTTCAATTGGAAAGTAGAAAGGACTTAAGCAGTTAAATATTAAATGTTCCTACCCAGAGATAAGAAATGTTCCCTAATAAATCCCCAAATTTACAAATTGCATATATACCAGATTCAGTGAGGCTATGTAAAGGGGAAAGAGGCCACTTGACAGATCACCCACACAGCATATTTCAGATAGTTGCCAGTACCTAAAAAATGAGCCCTTTTATCTGCTCTCCCTCTACAGTGAGAGCAAACATTCAGCACGATAACAAGAAATGCTCTTCAAATCCATCCTCTGACATATTTCAAACAGACAGCATCTTGGGTCTCCAGCATGGGGTGATTCACATGCACCCACAATGGGACCTGTTCTACCTTTCTGTTTACATCCTGGAGAACTGCCAAAGTCCTTCCCAGCTCTCTTTGATCTAATGCCAGAGACTTGGTACCCAAAAACCACCTAGAAGTATTCTCTTAGGAGCTCCACGGCTGCACTGAGCTGGGGAGGGATGCAAAGTACTCCAGAGTGTATGGCATCACTCCTTAGCTGCAGAGTCTATGCAGGTTACCCAATCTAACACAAGCTCTCCAGGCAAGTCACTGTGAAGCATCTCAAAGTCTGATTAAGAGTGCTTAATTTCCTGTTGTCTCCACCATGCACTAAAACCTACTACAGTCCTGCTGTAGTTATCACCCATCAACAATACCTCATCTCTAAGCCACTCTCTTCAAATCCTGCCTTTCCAGGTTCAGTTCATGGAATGTCTGTCTCTGTGACACTCTCAGTTCTTCACTATCAGGAGGGACTGTCACCCTGCACTTGGGCTTAGATTTTTGACTACAGAAGAGACTGGACGATGTTCCCTGACAGTCAATTCTCTGTGTGTCATGCTCATGGAACTGTTTTTCCTAACATTTAAAAAAAAAAATCTGGCAGGGGGTTGGTGGCGCATGCCTTTAATCCCAGCACTCGGGAGGCAGAGGCAGGAGGATCTCTGTGAGTTCAAGGCCAGCCTGGTCTCCAGAGCGAGTGCCAGGACAGCCTCCAAAGCCACACAGAAAAACCCAGTCTCGAACCCCCCCCCAAAAAATATCTGACAAGGATTTACATTTTTCATTGTTTAATCTATGACACATGTACACTGAAGGACATGTACACTGAAGGACACAGGGTGTGAGTCTGGGGATCAGAACTTTTCCTGCCATTCCTTTGAATCATGTTTCTGTTCTTTTTTTTATAGGACGAAAACAGTGAACTTAGAGGAATATAGTTTGCTGCCTGGTTCGTTCAATGATGTATTCATTTTATAAACATATTTTGAAACCTAACATGTACCGGGCAATTGGTTGGATACTAAAGATAACGACAGCAAGACGGAGTAAAAATGAGTCTCTGCACTAAAGAAACTCCACCTAGTGAGAAAAAACACAAGTATGGAAAGACAAAATGAGAAGAAAAAAAAAATAACCACAGAGGTTAAGGAGCAACCCCAAGTCCACCGACTTTCTGATGTATAGAGCCTCAGGGCAGCGGGCAGTACATCTGTCTCATGCTTTCTCATCTATAAAGTAGTTTATGATGGCTGGGGATGCATCTTGCTAGCATGTGAAAGGACTTGTGTTTGATACACAGCACAGGAAAAAAGAAAAGAAAGTTCATATACAACGAGTTTTAACAAAAACATAGATTCCAAAAAGCCTGGGGCAGGGGAGGTGGCTCCGTCATACAGTAAAATGCTTGTCACACAAGCACAGAAGCCCCAAGGTCACTCTACAGTGCTCATGTAAAAAGCCAGGCATGGTGGTACATGCCTGCAAGCCCAGTGATGGGGAAGAGGAGACAGGTGGATTCCTGGGGCTTGCTGGGCTGCTAGCCTAGATAGAGTAATTAGCAAGCTTCAGGGAGACCTTGTCTCAGAAACCAAGGTGGAGAGACAGCTCGGTGGGTAAGGTGCTTGCTGTACAAGCATGAGGACCTGAACTCAGATCCCTAGAGCCAAAACAGAATTTAGTCAGGTGTGATTATGCAGCACCTGTAACCCCAGCACTGGGAGGTAGAGACAGGCGGACCCAAGGGCTTGCTGGCCATCTAGACTAGCAGAAACAGTGAGCAACAGGTTTTGGTGAGAATCCTTGTCTTAAAAAATAAAGAGGTTACATGACTGAGGAAGACACCCCTATTTCACCTCTGCCCTTCACTTGTGCCTGCATACAGGTACACACAAAAGAAAATTAAAACAAGGTAGATATCGCCTGAGGAACAATAACCAAAATTGACACTCTGACCTCTACACATGCATACACGCACGGACTCGTGCACACACTAACAACATACACCACAAAAGAACAAAAAAAAGGAAGTCCTTCAGAAACATGCTCTCATGTCTCTTGCTCGAAAAGTAAATGTTGGAACATTTTGAAAACTCACCCATCTACAAAACAGTGGAGCTAAACTGAACTCCCACTACTACTTGGCTCATGCATTCTTCCACAGTTCGGAACAAAGACCCTATTGACTTAAGCATGTAGGAGGATTAGAATTGCAGCACCGCCATGCAGCGCATTACTGCACAATGATTCCACCCTGCTAAGTCAAGGGAGGCTTCTCTAGAGCTGCCTAACTCCCTGCCTGCCTGCAGTCCAAAGAAACAGAATTTTAAGCTTACTATACAATACACACTGGAGTCATTTAGCATAAAACAGGCCTACCAATAATCTGTTAATACAGGCATGCTGTGCTTTCCTTGCCTACTTATAGTTAGTGCTGTCCTCAACCTTTCTAAGAATGTGTTAATAGTCAAACGCTCCCAAGTTCTTAAATATTCAGTGAGAAGCCAAAAAGAAACAAAACAGGACTGTACAGAATAGAAACAGGGCTCAATGGAAGAACCAACAAAGCAAAAGACATACAAACTAAATAAAGGTGTAGGGGGAAAAAATGGAACATTGTTCTGGGGCCAGATTTGGTGACACATACCTTTGATCCCAGAGCTCAAAAAGCAGAGTTCAAGCCAGCCTGGTCTACATAGCAAATTCCAGGCTGGCCAAGGCTACATAGGGAGACCCTGTCTCAAAACAACACAAAAATCATACAGATCATTCGTGCATCATGACATAGCATTTTTAGTAACAGGAATTTTAACACAAATATTTAAGAGATACTATGTCACACTGTATTCAAGGAAATTGTGTAATATGATCTGGGTAACTACACTAATTATAAAGTGACCAACAGTCATGGGTATCAAGACATACAAAGAACTGAAATACACGTCAGTTTCCATAAAACCTGAGTACAGAACATTCTAACTTTTCTATGTGATTTAAAACATACAAGACTAATAAATATTTTAAATAGATGTGATTATTTCATCTACATCACTAAAATTTTATTTATCCAAGTTAGCCAAAATCTTTATTTAAAACCTCCTAGAGAGAAATAAATAGTAAGAAATGCCCTAATATTGGGAATATATATATTCCCTGTCTATATATATATATATATATATATATATATATATATATTATATCCAGTAAATTGCATGCTGAACCTACAAGAACAAGATGGTAGCCCAAGTGAGATTCTGTAAGAACTGCCAATCTCTAATCAAGCAAATGCCCAGCTGCAGAAGATGCAACACGTGTGGCAGGCCAGGCAGTGTTTGCCCAGGCATGTCACTTACTATTCCCAAACAGCAATGACAAGTCCCTCAGAGGAAGACACTTGTCCACGATGCCTGTCTGTTTCTCATTTTATCCCTGCTCTGTAAAGGAAAGGCACACTTTGAGCAGACCCATCATCCCGCTTTCAACAATGAAAAGCATGGACTACTTGGAGCAGTTCCTGGATGGGCTATGGTAATTGAAGAATAAGCGCTAATCCTCTTCATTAAGTGCCACCCCAACCCTGTGCACATACATGGGTATACACACTACCACACACCAGTCATCTGCTTTACACTGACCCTCCAAAGTCAAGACCTCTTGCAATGAGAACCCCCAGAAATAAGTCAATCAAAAAGACAATCAGTGTACCAATTTGTTTAGAACAGGAGGGCATGGCCACTCTCACTACCAGCGGGAACTCAAACAGTTCCCACTTAGGTGGTTCCTTATAAAACAATGACATTAGGGACTGGAGAGATGGCTCAGCACTTAAGAGCACTGGCTGCTCTTCCAGAGGGGCTAGGTTCAATTCCCAGCACCCACATGGCAGTTCATAACTGTCTGTAACTCCAGTTCCAGGTGATCTAACACTGTCACACAGACATATGGAGGTAAAACACCAATGCACATAAAATTCAACATTAATTAATAAAATAATGACATGCCTGCATGAGCAGGCCAATGACTGGAAAACTATGTCCACAAAGAGCCTGCGTGCAGATGCCATAAACAATTCACAACTGCCAAACTTACCAACCAACTGTCCTTCAGTGAGTGAATGGATAAACTAGTACCATCCCATACAACACAATACTGTACCATGATTTTAAAAGCAGAGCCACCAAGCCATGAAAACAAAATAATTATTACTAAGAAAAAGAAGGTGGTCTAGAAAGCGAGTAGATAAGGCATGATTCCAACCATGACACTGGAAAATACAAACCACAGAGAAGGTAAAAGCTCAGAGAGAGTTAGGGAAATTAAAACTAGGGATGACAATGGCACATCAGTGTCACAGTTTGTCCAAATCTAGACTGTGTGCCCCACCATGGACTTGAGAGCTGGTGAGGCATTGGTTTTTCTTCACTGCAATTTGTAACAAGTACACCTCTCTGGTGGGGTATGTCTACTTCCAATTCAAGTTGGACTGTGAACTAAAACTGCTTTAAAGCCTACTAATTGTTTTTTTAATGAGTACTACTAAGTTTCACCTAAAAGATTTAAGAAACTGGGTTCTACTACAGCCTCTCTTGAAGACAGTCTGTACTAAAATATTAAAATCTTCATCTACGAAGCCTTCTTTACAGCAAATGGAGACCATCACAGGAAACCACAATCGTACACAATTCAGAGATGAAATGGATCATAGAAAGACCAGTCTCAATGGATACATTTACATCACAGCTCCTGCATCAATGGCTCAAGGAACATCATGGAAGATGGGTCTAGAAAATGCTAAGAGCCAGAAAACAAGGAAGTCTGCTATGAAATAATCTCCTAGAAAATGGTATTATCAATAGACATGCTAATGTGGAAGAAGGAAAATCTGATAGGATGCCATACCTAGACATACAGGCAACTATGACTGCTGCGGGAGGGAAGCCAGTTTCTTAGCCTCTCCCAAGAATGGACCCCTTCATTACTTGTCCTACACAGAGTGGTCAGCCCTGGAACCATATATACACTACCAACAAAAATGGGCTAGCAAGCTGAATTTATATATCTGAGCATACATATACACTACACACACACACACACACACACACACACACACACACACATGCATGTAACACTAAAAATAAAAAGAGAAGCTGTTCGCTGGAGTGGCGAGTATGGGAGAAGTTGGAGGAAAAGCACCTGGGAGAGGTTGGAGGGAGGAAAGAGAAGGAGAAAAGTGATATAAATCTATTTTAATTAAAATTTTAAAAAAAATAAAATCTAAGCACATTATTTCTGCCAAATGTCCTAAGGCCAGCTTTTAAGCAAAGGCAAAGATTGTATTCAGCTGGGCATGGTGGCACTTGCCTTTAATTCCACAATTCTGGAAGGCAGAGGCAAGTGGCTCTCTGCCAAGTTGAGAGGCCAGCCTGATCTACTTAGCAAGTTCCAGGCCAGCTTGGGCTACATAGTGAAACTCTGTCTCAACAAAACAACTGTATTGAAATGTAACCAAAACCCCAAATTGTACCAAATCACAACAGAAGTTCCTCCATTTTAAAACAGTACAGAAAGCGCCAGCACTTTGTTGGAGGCAGAGCAAAGGTTTATCATGCACAAGCCCTAGGCTCAATATCCTGCTTCAAAAACAAAACAAACAAACAAAAAGCCAAACCATTCACCAACAAACTAGAATGGTTCTGCTCTAACTAGTTATTGTGCATTGGAAAAGCAAAACTCCTGGTCTCAGAAGTTGACTAAAGCCACTAACTGATGAGTTTGGTGAGTCCTATCCCCCACCCCCACCCCTACCCCCAAAGCTGCAGTCACAAGAGAAGAGAAGGGACAGAGAAAGGGAGAGCCAGGGCCAGGTAGTTGAGGTAAGATGGACATCAAACTGTCTCTATAAACTTCAGGTAACCTACTTCATCCTGACCCCACCCCTCTCCATCTTGCCTCACCCTTCTGCTTCAGGTAAAACAAACATCTATACCTCCATTTTGCATGTGTGTATATATATCATCATTGTTCAGTTCCCTAGAAGTGGACCAATAGTGGTGATGGTCATAGACAACAAGATGTACCTTGGTATCTTAAATATCAGTGGTGGGAAGAATAACAAGTACAATTAAAAAAAAAAAAACTTAAATGTCCACATTTTCAGGGAACTACATTACTCAGTGAGATATCTTGTCATGAAAATCTTAGTGCAGAAATAACATTTCTCTATTTGCAGAATTCCATCGAATCTACTGTAAAGACTAATAGTTCTGGTTAGTTATTTGAAGTGAAATCAGCTGGTGAGCAGCTTTTCAAATTCAGAGGTTTACTTGTTATCAGTCCAGCAGGAGTGATCAGCTTCTAGAGAACTCAGTGTACTAACCAACCAAAGTCAGCCAACCATGGGCCATGAAAAACAGCGACAGGGCTGACACACAGACATCATTTTTTATTGAAAGTTGATTTTTTTCCTCATATAATATATCCTGATTATGGTTCCCTTCCCTCTACTCCTTCTAGTTCCTCCCCACCACCCTTCCCATCTGGACCCACTCCCTTTCTGTCTCTCATCAGAAAATAACCAGACTTCTAAGGGATAATAATAATAATAATAATAATAATAATAATAATAATAATAATAATAAAAAATAGGCCGGGCGTTGGTGGCGCATGCCTTTAATCCCAGCACTCGGGAGGCAGAGGCAGGTGGATCTCTGTGAGTTCGAGACCAGCCTGGTCTACAAGAGCTAGTTCCAGGACAGCCTCCAAAGCCACAGGGAAACCCTGTCAGAAAGAAAGAAAGAAAGAAAGAAAGAAAGAAAGAAAGAAAGAAAGAAAGAAAGAAAAGAAAAGACATGGGAATTGAACAAAACAAACAGAAGGAAAAGAGCCTAAAGGAAGGTACAAGAATCAGAGACCCACTCATTCGAACACTCAGAATCCCATAAATGGCCAGGCAGTGGTGGTACACACTGTTAATCCCAGCACTCAGGAAGCAGAGGCAGGCAGATCTCTGTGAGTTCAAGGGCAGCCTGTCTACAGAGTGAGTTCCAGGACTACACATAGAAACCAAGGCTACACATAGAAACCCTGTCTTGAAAACAAAAGAGAGAGAGAGAGAGAGAGAGAGAGAGAGAGAGAGAGATAATAAACTTCTTGTTTAATCTTGCTGAACATTTCATAATTTGTAATCATATTTAAAACTTACAATTCCATCAAAAAAAGGGACACAAACTCACACAAGCAAATAAAAAACACAACATAACTTTCAAAGTTTAAAAGACTATAATGCTAGAACTGAACAAACTTGAGAACTTGACTGAACTAGAAGCCAGAATATATTTGCAAAAGGACGTGAGATAGGTTACTTCTGACGAAGTTCATTTTTGTCAAAAACATAGAAGCAGGTATCTATCTGCACAGGGCAAGTCCTCAGAGCAAACCAGCTCAGGGACCACAAAGCTGCTTCATCTGCAGACAAACACTCAAGGTAAGAGGGACATTCTCAAACAACAGCACTTGCAGACAGTGGCAACGTGCCTTCCCCCAGCAATAGTCCTCTAAAAATAATCAGAATACGAGTCTAAAATTAGAGCTCCCTCTCTCCCAGAGTGGGCCAGAGATTAGCATTCTGCTCCTTATTGCTCCTTGCTCACTATTCCTTATAGGTTATGGAAGCTTGTGATTAGTTTCTTATATGTATTATAACAACCCCTTTCATCTCATGTTTGCAGTTAAACCACAACAGAAAAATATACTGCAATTACTTCATTCATTAAAAGTTTAAGTTTCTTACCGTGGCTCCAGATTTGGGAATCTGAGGACCCTGCCTCATTAATTTAGCTTTTAGGCTTAAGTGTGTTTTAAGAAACCATGTTCCAGCACTAGAGAGAAGGCCCAGTGGTTAAGAGTACTGGCTGCACTTCCAAAAGACTGTGGTTCCATTCCTAGCACACTGAATTGGCAACTCAACAACCGTCCACACCCCAGTTCCAGGGAATCCAACACCCTCTTCTGACCTCTGCAGGCACAAGGCATGAACATGTTGCACAGACATATATGAAGACAAAACACTCATACATACAAAATGTAAATAGCCCAGTCTTTTAAAATTAACCAGTAATCCCCTATGGTATGTCTTTGTCTAACTAACATGTCATCACCAGACTGAAAATAACAGATTCTGTAAGAGAGATGGCCAGGCAGTGGTGGTACACACTGTTAATCCCAGCACTCAGGAAGCAGAGGCAGGCAGATCTCTGTGAGTTCAAGGGCAGCCTGTCTACAGAGTGAGTTCCAGGACTACACATAGAAACCAAGGCTACACATAGAAACCCTGTCTTGAAAACAAAAGAGAGAGAGAGAGAGAGAGAGAGAGAGAGAGAGAGAGAGAGAGAATAAACTTCTTGTTTAATCTTGCTGAACATTTCATAATTTGTAATCATATTTAAAACTTACAATTCCATCAAAAAAAGGGACACAAACTCACACAAGCAAATAAAAAACACAACATAACTTTCAAAGTTTAAAAGACTATAATGCTAGAACTGAACAAACTTGAGAACTTGACTGCCCTAAACAAGTTAATCAGGAAGACACTGGGCTGCTGTGGACTGCTCTGGCCACACTGAAGGAGTATGGGCGCACAGGAAGAGAGCACAGAAAAGGCGCTCCTTGCAAAGTCAGCACTGCCAGCTACTGCCAAGGGATTACTCCAGAACACTGTGTAAAGAGAAAATACTGCACAATGATTCTGCCAAATACTTCAAAAGCATCCCAGTTCCCTGAGACTTCAGCTCTGAGAGACACGCAGGGCTAATTAGGTTTGCGATTGTTTTCATTGTTGAAGTCTTTTCTTCTCTAGACAACAGCAAGCCACCCTGTTCCTGGTGGTTGTTAATTACACCACGTACAGACACTCATAATTACAGCAGTGCTTTCCCTCAAAGCCTGCCCTTGACTTTGAAGATCATCCTGAAAAGAGTAGATAACAACTAAAATCAGTATACCTTTCCTTAACTAGTTGGCCATTAAAAAAAGCAAAAAAGTTTTCTATTTAAATCGTTAGGGTGAAGTATTAAACCCTAAGATTGACACACTGGGATAATGCCAAGGTTTGAACCTGCAATGTCCCCCACAGGCTCAAGTTTTGAACACGTTTCCCAGTGGAGGCCATAAGGAGGTAGGGCCTTGCGTACAGAAGTAAATCACTGGGGAACCTTTGAAGATTACACCAGCCTCTGATTCCAGTCTCCATTTCTGCCCCCACTGCCACTGACTGGCCACTCACTCTGTCTTCCCCGCTACACTGCATAAAAACCCTCCGAACTGTGAGCCAGGAAAAGCTCCTCCACCCTACACTTGCTTCTGTCAGGAAACCCACTGTAATGACACATGAGCTAAGGAACAATTGTTTTTATTTGCACAAGTGATTTTGCAAATGTCAAGTTGTTTTCTATAAAATTTTAATGAAGCTTCAATACTAATGATTGAACCCACAACACTGGAAAATACATTCACATGGTAAACTGTGAGAGAGAGACGGCAGAAGAGAACGGAAGGCAAGTAAGTGGCCAACTGTTTTGATGCAGGATTAGATGAAACAAGGACTGGATATACTGTCTCCTCTTAAAGATCGACAATGGTACCAAAGGGAGGCTTGGATAAGGCTGGTACTCTCCCTGATGAACCCCGTGACTCAGGCTCAGCATTCCTGCTCAACTGCATCCATACAGAGAGCATCCCTCCTCTCCAGGTGCCTATAGACTCCAACAGCATGACAGCTCCATGAAGAGTGTGGGAGCAGCCAGGCAGTGGTGACCAGTGCACACCTTTAATCCCAGCACTCGGGAGGCAGAGGCAAGTGGATCTCTGTGAGTTTGAGGCCAAGCCTGGTCTAAAGAGCTACTCAGAGAAACCCTGTCTTCAAAAAAAAAAAAGTGTGGGGGCTTGAGTAAACCACTTCCTGTGGTTTTCCTATTCTCCTCTATCAACAAGCCCAGCACAACCACATGCGGCCTGATAAACACCAAAGATGTGCTCTGTGGACAATAGTTTTTGCTACACACACACACACACACGCACGCACGCACGCACGCACGCACGCACGCACGCACGCACGCACGCACGCACGCACGCACGCACATGTGCCCGAATTATTCCCAGACTCTCAACACTTTAGCCTTTCCCAAACTATAGGCTCGAACTTAAAGCTTAAGAACTGTTGGACTCACTGCATTCAAAAAGCCATAGTAACAATGTCATATGAACAACAGAACTATGTGTGTGCACTCAAGAACACTCAGCAAAACACACTACTAACACTACATATATCTATCTGGTTTTAATAACCACACAATTAATTTTAATTAAATTTCTCATTAAAATAGGAAAACAAAGAGTCCTTTCCAACATGCTAAGTAACGGTAATACAACTTTGACTCAAATCAGATAAGGATGAAGTATAAGAAAATTACAGGCCAACATAACTTATGAATAGAAAAATAAAAACCCTGAAAATTAAACACAGCAGTAATTTATTTTTAGTTCTGAAATCACATAGTTGTTTCCTAATCTCTGTTACACAATAAAATTTTCGTAATTTTCCTTTCTTTAAACATACTAAACAAAGCTATTTTTTAACAGAAAATACCTAATAATTTTTATACCTGAAATTCAAGTCTTCCTCTTTTTTTACCTATTGTTCTGCTGGTATTACTTCATTGTCCTATTTTCTTTTATACACCCACTTGCCTATGTGTTTGACACTGTGTTAAAACACTATTTATAAATTATCTGAGGCCTGATATAGTCCTCCAAAGAATGTTCAATTGCTTATACCATGCACAGGGAGTAAAACCAGACTGGCTCAACCTTAATCCAAGGTGAAGGTTGGACTGCCTGGAACTGTGTAGATGATACAAAGCTGGTGTATTTTGTTCACCCTTTACCAGAAGGTAAAGACCTTTGAGATAGCTGAAATGTTTGAGAGTTAGCAGGACTGCCCCGCCCTGAAAGGCCTTGAATTCTGTATCTCAGACCCTTTGCTCTATGGAGCTGTCAAAAATTTTCTTTTGTAGTCAAGAAAATTGGAAAAATGTACCAAGCTTATTTTTGTGGCTCCTGTATTTTGTGAGTTTAATATCCAGAAATTCCCAACTAAATTGTTAGCTCTTTGAGAGACTATTTCCTCCCCTCAGAAAGACTGTTTACAAGAAGCTATTTGAATATAATCAGAATATAATATAATCAGAAAAAGAACCAAGTTCTCTCTGGTAATGTGAAAAAGATAATGCATTCTGAAGTTGGCTTACTCTAGAAATGGATGGTTGGTTTACACTTTCAAATGCATGCTATTTATCACCTTTATTTATAAATTAGAAAAGTATATAATAAGTTCAGTAGGCAAAGAAAAAGGGATGTTTATCATATTCAATAATTTAATAATGAAAACCCTACTTTATTAAAGCAAAGATTTCAAAAAAACCTCAAATCTAACAAGTTATTTATCAAAAACATTAACAATTACAATAAACTTTTAATAAAATTGTATAAAATAGTAAGGTAAAATTCCCTTTAAAATGAAAAGAGAATGTTAAGGACACCTAATTTTTACTTATTTGGATTTTGTTTGTTTGTTTTTTTGAGGTAGGGTCTCCCTACATAGCCCAGGCTGTCCTGGAATTCATTATGTAGCTCCCACGCTAGCTTTTCACAGACAACTGTGTCACCATGCCAGGATGACATCTAACTTTCTGATGTCATACTGAAGACCTAGTCCAATGCAGAAAATAAATTAAGAATATAGGAGTGGTGGCTGGTACCCATAATCACAACACTTGGGAGGCTTATGGTATGAGCACTACTGAGAATTCTGGCCAGCCTTGGCTACAGATGCAACTGCCTCAAAAACTCTATAAGAATGGAAACAGCTACAGTCATCGAACAAAAGATGTGCAGACTTTTTAACCAGTGGGATAAAATATAAAACAATAAAACATTATTTTAGGTCTGTGATTGGCTAGGGAGTAAATCTATCAAAATGAAATACCACAGAATATATGAGCTGATAGTGAGTCTTCACTGTGTTACCACAAACCGCACTCCATTTTTACCTAGCTGGGAAACCTGAAGTGAGCATAAAACTCCACGGGTTTAAGGCCCAGTCTTGCACAATGCTGTCCTTTCTTCATGAGTCCCCAAGCCACCTACACTTCTGACAGGCTATAAATCTGGCGGTCCTCACAATTCCCCAAAGGTTCAAATTCATGAGTATGGTTTTGTTCTAAGGACACACACCCAGATCAGAAACATCTTTTCATGAAGAGATGCAGGGGCAAGAGTTGAAGTTGCAGGGGCAAGAGTTGAAGTTACAGAACTCAGTGCCATCTCTTCATACAATTGGCTGTATCTTCCTCCCAGAATAACAATGTCTCCTAGCAACCAGGAATTGTCATCTAAGCCTCAATAGCTGGCTTTATCAAGGCTTCATTAAGTACTCTTGACTGAATGGTTGGCCATGTATGTGAACTCAATCCCCACCTCCTGCTACTCTCCTCAAAAGTCAAGCTAGCCCAAAGACCAACTCTCAATCACATGGTTGAGTCCAGTAGTTAGTGTCTAGATCCCACACTAAAGCTATGTAGGATCCCACAATGAGTCCCCTCACTTAGGTAATAAGTGCACTCTTACTGGAAAAAAATTCCATAGGATTTTGAAACTCTATGGCAGTAACTGGAGACAAAGGTGAGATATCTATTTATCAGTGCTTGCAGTAATGATTCCTCACTCAGTACGACAGATTGCAAGTGCATAGATTAAATGATTTTGAAGATGACTTACATTTAGTAATGTTTATGGGGGAAAGGGTCCATAGAGTAAAATCAGAGTTGAACAATCATACCAAGTTCATGGAAAACCTAAATAGCTGATGCAAATGAAAATGGGTGTTTGCCTTCTGTGTCTTCAAAGAACATCTTTTCTATTAAACTCCATAACCAGTACTCGATTTGACATAATTACATCTCAAATCTATTTGGTTCTTATAGTTTTAAATAGAGATGTGTCCTCATATAAATGAGGTAAATTTAAACTGGAAAACTTTCACTTTAATTCTATTAAAAGAAACCCTTAGGCAATGATGGGACAATGGATGTCTTCTAATCTGCACCACTCAAAAGACATTCATCTACCCAATGATACTCTTTCAAAGCACTGTTTTAGAAATACTAGAAACATTCCACAGTTTGCAGCTCCAAGCGAGTCTTTGCTACGGAAATGCCTATCACTATAATATCTTCATAAAGGGAATACAATGTTGAAAGTCATTGCCAGGACCGACTCCTCACTATTAACTTAGGGAAGTTGGACTCTGGAGCCCAAGAGTTTGCAAGCCTTCAGAATGCACCATAACAAGACTTTATCTACACTCAGAAGCTCTCTATGGCCACACTGTAACAGACATTACCTCTCAACAGCAGAGTTACTATCCAGTTCAGGGGATGAAGAGACAGCTCAATGTGTAAGAACACTTACTTGTCCCACAAACATGAGGGCTCAAGTTCAGACCCCAGCACCCATGTAAAATTCCAGGCATAGTCATATTGGTGCCTGTAACCCAAGCATTGTCGGGGTGGAGACAGAAGGCTCTCTGGGGCTTGCTGGCCACCAGCCTGGCTCCAGGGTCAGTGAGAGACCCTGTCTCAAAAGAATGACGTGGAGAGAAACAGAGTAGGACCTCCAGATAGCCTTCTCTAACCTCCACACATATCTGTGTACACACACACACCACATACATACACACAGAGTTCAGAAAGATAAGCTACCTATGTACTATGATTTGCTCTTATTTACAAGATACACTACTTATTTTCAAAACGCAGTACTTTTCTGTATTTCCAGAAGCATAAACTAAAGGCTGGAGAGATGGCTCCATGGTTAAGAGTGCACACTGCTTTTGCAAAGGATGCAAGTTCAGTTCCCAGCACCCATGCTGAGCATCTAACAATCTCCTGCTGTTCCAGCTCCAGGATGATCTCACTCCTCTGGCCTCCAAGAGCATCTGCACTGACCTGCATATACCCACACACATACTACACATAATTAAAATAAATTTAAAAAAAACAACCTGATATAGAAGCTAACGCCTATAATCCTGAATCTTAGAGGATAAGGTAGGAGAACTGCCATGAGTTTAAGGCCAGCCTAGGCGCCAATGAGACTCAGCCTCAAAATCTTAAAAATAAATAAATAAATGAAGAAAGAAAAGAATTTTCTGAAACCACCAAGACTAAGACTACGATCAATAAGCTTCTACTCTAATACATTTGATTCTCATTCATTTATTTTTTACGGCACAAGATTAAACTGGAGAATTCATAACCATTGTTCAAAATACACAAGTAGGTGCCTGTAAGTCTTTGGTCACATTGTCAGCAACTGATTGATATGTACGTATCCTTGTTTCGTGTGCCTTTCTAGTAAGGGATGCCACACTGAGTAGATGAATCCATGGCTAACACTAAAGTCATGTCCAACAAATTTACTTAAGTGCATTCCCTTCCTAAGGAACACATCCCTTGGGAGAATCAGCTAACACTTTTCATATTATACTGGGGAGGGAGACATCTTAGGCACCAAACTCAACAGCAAAAAGTACAAATGTTCACTGAATATTCACAAGGGAAAGGTGGCTCTCTTATGAGTGTCACCTTTTGAAAGATATCAACGTTGACATCTAGGCTTGGGTGAGAGCAGGAATGTCAATATTCAAAGTTCTGGGCTTAGGGACCTGGGGAGAAGGTCAGCGGGTAAAGCAAGGTTTGAGTTTTGATCCCAAAACCCACAGAAAGCCGGGCATGCTAATTCATGTCTGTAAGCTCAGCACTCCTGCAGGAAGATGGGAGGTAGACATTACAAGAGTCCCCAAGAGCATATGGGCCAGCTCTCCCACACACACTGTTACACACAAGAGATTCTGTCTCAACAAGGTAGAAGGTGAAGACCAACACCAGAGGTTGCGCTCTGACCTCCACACATGTGCCCATACACACACACTAGCGCACACAGGCACACACACACACACACACACACACACACACACACACACACACACACACACACACACACACACTTTTCAATTTTTCAAACAGGCTTGGAAAAAGTTTCCTGGATCAGTCTTTCAAGTGGGGGGAAAAAAAACCCAACAACAAAACCCCACCCTGCTTCCTGACATACAAAACAAGATATCCGAACTAGACAGTCTTTAACAGTGCTGTTACTTTGTATAGCGCCACAGCAGGTGGCAGGCTGTGACGAAACAGGAAGTGAGAACAAATGTCTCCCACACACCCATAGACCACCTCAGGCACTAAATCAGACATCCCACACCTTCACCTTCCAGCAGCCATCATCTGTAGGATTGCTTTTCTTTCAGCTAACCCAACCCACTGCTCGGTTCCTCTTCCACCTGTCCTACAATTCTTTATATACTAACGGAAGAAATTTGCCACAGATCCCATTACAGGGGGCACTGAAAACTCCCACTGAAGACCTTGAGGAAGACCCCACAGGATTCAAGAAGGAAGAAAGCAATCCTTCAAACTCTATAGTTTATAGACTATGTTACATTATAAACGACGACAAATTACTATTTCAAAGACTGGCTAGCCCTTTTCTCCTAGCCACTTCCAGTGATTATCATCATCCTAATTACTACTATACCTACTTGTAGCAATTAGAAAATAAAAATCTGGTCATTTCATTTCCTAGTCAGAACTTTTCAATCTTCAAAAGGACTCAGGAGTATAGACACAGATTCCTTAACATGTGGCATAAAACGGCTGAGCTTAAGAACCTCTTGCCTAACTCTATAATCCAGAATATTCATCTGCCTACTTACTCAATCACTCAATTTCTCATGAACTAATTAAGATGTGCTGGGTACTGTACCATCCAAACTGCCTGAGCTTACTCCAATGGGCTGTTCTCTTTTGGGCTAAGTGCCTTGCCCATGCTGTCTGCCTGAACAATCTCCCTACCTTTTTTTTACTTCTGTGACATGATGATGGCCCCTGGAAAAGTCCTCTGAAAGCAAAGTCAGGATCTGTGGAGAGCAGACCAAGATTGGAAAAAGACATCTTCCATGGGTCAAGGTTCTGCTAGAGAATCACCTCCCAAATCTCACAATAGCTTGGTGTGTTAGGTGCATGAATTGTAAATACATGACTATCTGCCTTTTCCTAATCTTCATAGCAATCCAGTTGGACTACAAAGTTCACCATTAAAAGGAAGCACTCTTACACACTAGACATCCATTTAGCTCTCCAAGCTTACAAGGTAACATATATTCTCTCTCATTCTCTCTCTCTCTCTCATTCTCTCTCTCTCTCATTCTCTCTCTCTCTCTCTCTCTCTCTCTCTCTCTCTCTCTCTCTCTCTCTCTCTCTCTCTCTCTCTCTCTCTCTCTCCCCCCCAAGTCTCCTTGAAACAACAGAAGGATATCTTCCAAATGGTAATAGTACCAAGGACAATGAAATCCACTTTTCCTGAGTTTCCCATTACACAGAATTTCAGGACATTAAGGTAAATTTATATTTATATTTCCTTACCTTGAACTATATGCATTATATGCATTAGCACAACAGATAATAAAATTCTTGGGCTTTTGGTTGTCGTTGTTAAGTCTCACCTAGTCCAGGCTGATCTCAAACCCCCTATATATCAGGGATGACCTTGAACTACCTCTGCCTTCATCATCAAGTGCAAAATTTGTCAGTATGCATCACCATACCCTGCTGTGGTGGTTTGAATGAGAATGGCCCCCACAGGCCCATTTGTTTGAATACTTGGTCCTCAGTTGGTGGAACTGTTTGGGAAGTATTGGGAGGTGTCGTTTTATAGAAGGAGGTATGTCGCTAGGGGCAGACAAGGTATCAAAAGACTACTCCCAGCGCCCTCTCTGCCTCCTGTTTACAGTGGAGACCTGGGTTCTCACCATACCTTCACTCCACTATCATGCACTTTAGCCTTCTGGAACACAAGCACTATTAGTTTGCTTTCTTTTATAAGTTGCCTTGGTCACAGCAATAGAAAAATAACTAAGACACCAGTTTATGTGGTTCTGGAGATTGAATCCAGAGGGCTTGGTGCAAGAGAAGCAAGCATGCTACCAACTGAACTACATCCCTAGTTCTCAGAACTAATTTTTTTGAAAACAAGGCTATTTTGTGAATACAGCAACAAACACAAGCTAAAATGCCCAACGTGTCAGTTTAAGTCCTCACAGTAAGCTTAAATCCACTGAGTTCTTCAGAAGTTAACACAACATGAAATCTAGTAACAGTATATAGATCAGACAAAACTCAACTGTGATTCAAATTTGGACGGGGTATTTAAGACAGAGTCGCTCTATATAGCCCTGGCTATCATGGGATTCTCTATAAAAACAAGGTTGGCCTTGAACTCAGAGATTTGCCTGCTTCTGCTGAGATTAAAGACATGAATCACTATGACCAGCTGAATTTCATTTTGTTTTGTTTGGTTGGTTTTTCCAAGATAGGTGTCTCTGTGTAGCCTTGACTGTCCTAACTCTGTAGACTAGGCTGGCCTAGAACTTACAGAGATCCAACTGCTGGGGTTAAAGGTAAAAATAATGAGAAGAAAACAACCACACAGTCATTCCCTATATAAATCTTTAAAAAACTAGGATAACTACTATCCTTTACGTGTTAAAAGTTAGATTTTCAATTGATAAGTGATGCCAAAATTTATAAACACAACCTATCACCTGGATGCTATCTCAGACACCTATTACAGCAAGGTCACACACTATGCTGGTAGAGCTTACTCTGGGAAAGAATGTTGTTTGGATGACTTAAGGAAATCATGGTCTGCAAAGGTAAAAGGCTCAAGACCCAGATGACACCATCATTGAGTGAGACACTTGTTACCTCAGTTCTTGCTCAACATCCTAAAACACATCTTTCCCTCAATGTGCCAAATTGAAACTACCAAACATTTCTCCAACTATGGAATCGCCCATTTAGAATTTATGATATAAACTGACAAACTTCTTAAAGTATAATTTCAAGCCATAGTGGCATGGTGCCACACACCCATAATGCAGCATAGAAGTACAGAATCAACAGTTTAAAGCCAGGCTTGGCTATATAATGAGTTAAGGGGCAGCCTAGGCTTCATGAGACTCTGTCTAAGACAAATAAACAAAAACAAAACAAAAAGAGTTGTAGCTCAATTGGTAGAGTACATGCCTAGCAGGCACAGCACCCCGGGTTCACGCCCTAAGACTCCATAAACTAGGTACAGTGCTCCATGCCTATAACCCCAGATAGAGGCTGGCAATCAGAAGTTCAAGGTCATCCTCTGGCACATAGTGAATTCACATCCAGCAAAACATATAAAAAAGCAACAGGTATTTCTTTAAAACAGGCAGTACTAGCTGGGCATGGTGGCACATGACTTTAATCCCAGCACTTGGGAGGCAGAGGCAAGCAGATCTCTGAGTTCAAGGCCAGCGTGGTCTTCAGAGAGAGTTCCAGGACAGTGAGGGATACACAAACAACCCCCCCCAAGAAAAGCAAGCAAACAAACAAACGACAGGATCCCATTTTGAACATTAGTAACAGAGAAAAGCAACTTGAACCTAGACATCTGGTCTGTAAGGCTCTCCTCATTTCCAGCCTGACATCAAGAGCCTTTCCCAAGTTTTCTCAATTTGCCCCCATCAAACAAACATGTAAGCAAACACCCCAACACTATTCATGGTTAAATATATTACAATTAATACAGAAGGAAAACACTAACAGCTATGTTCTGAACCCTGAAAAAAAAAATGGCTGAAATGTAACCACTGTGTTGTTTCTACATTATAAACCAGTAACTATGTTTCCAGTTTACTGTCAAACTATTTTTGCATTTATGACAGACAAAATTAAGAAATCATTAGCAGAAACCTAACAGGAAAAAAGGCTAATAAAATACTCTTGTGGGCTGGAATTGTAAGTGACAGAGAACATTTGAAAGTGTGTGGAACAGCAACAATATACATCAAGAGTTGTCAAAACAATCCATACAAATCTAATTTCATCCACAGTGCTGACATTTCACAGCACTCCACTAAAACTAGTTCAAAATGTAAATGGATTTAGGTGGGAAATAAGAGGTGAAGGCTGGGGACACAGCTGAGTGGTAGAGCACTTGCCTAGTCTATATGATGCCATATATTTAATCCAAAGTAATTGCGGGGAGGGGGGGACAGAAAAGCTTGTATTTACTTTTTTGTCTCTGAAACTTAATAATGTACATTTTAAAAATCAGACCTTGAGGCAATGACAGAAGGCAAGGGAAAAAACTGAAATGTCATTTGTAGGTATCCCTTTTTTATTCCAGAAACGTCACATCCACCACATTAAAGAGCAAAGTGTAAGTCAGTTTACTTATGCAGGCTCAAGTAAAATGGGAAAACTGGAGGATGGAAGGATAACTTAGTGGTTAAGAGCACATGCTGCCATTGCCTAAGAGCTGGATTCCAGGAACCAGTGTTGAATGGCTCAAAACTGCCTGTAACTCCAAGTCCACAAAGATACAAGGTCTCGGGCCTCCCGTGCAGCAGCACTGAGCGCACAGACCTATCACATACAGGTCATTAAAAATAAAATGAGTTTATAAGACTTTGAAAACTTGGAAAATCAATGTTCTGTGTTTCTACCTTAACTGTAAAAATAGAAATACTAGTCTATGCTCTCCTAAACTTAAAAGCCTGTATGTCAGGTGAGTTTTGGTCTTGTGGTTTTAAGTTAGCAGCAAAGGCCTTGGGCAGGAAGCTCACTGGCAGCAAAACCTGACCTGAACTGACACAGGGCTATTTATAGTCATCCCACTGAAGTATGGGATTTTCTGCACCTCACAGCAGAATTAGTCATATGCTCAATTATGGGGTGCTTGTCCAGGCACTGCTGAGGGAGCAGGGACGATAAGAATGCGAGCGCATCGCCTTTCTAAAACTAAAATCCTAACTCCGTAGCACATCCTGTTCCAAGAATGCAGTTACAGTACTGTGCACTTGCCATGACTTAGTAATTTCTGCCTCAGAGTAGCTGTGAGGACAAGGGACACAGGAGGTCTTCTTAGGAATGAGTGGCTGCCATCAAGCCTCCCAGACAACCGGGAGCGCGCCTTCTCCACCTGTCTGTGTGATTTCTCCAGGCCCACCTACCTTACTTGGCCTGTACATTATACATGAACACCAAATTACTATTTCTCTTAGACTGTAACATCCCAAGTGCTGCTTCAATAGACTTTAAATGTACTTAAAGTCAAAAGCTGAGACTGGGACAATGGTATTCAATGTTACGTTTGCCATTTCAGAAAAAAAAAAAAAAACACAATAAAAAGCTAAGTCATTAAATGTAGCATCACCTTGGGCAAACCCCTTTCTAAAAAGAGATTCCATTTTCAGTGTGATACTGAGTATTATCAAATGCTTTGTATTACACCTCTCAGCAAGTTCCTAAACAAACCCTAAGCCCATCTCCAACCACACAGATGCAACTACCCCACTTGCAGGGAGATTTATCTCCGACTAGGGGAACAGCCATAAACAGTCTCTTTCTGCCATCCAGTTAATTACAGCGATGCCCATGTGACATTACTGTAATGGGCTTTCCAAAGCCCTCCTTCTTGTGGTGCTCCCAACACAGCCTTAAGCTCATATTAACAAGCTGCAGATTGTCAGGGAATTACAGCAACAAGTGCACAAAAGGCACCCTGCCACAGTGAGACCGACTTTAGGAGGCATACTCTTAATTACAATGAGTGCTTTAAAAATGTACCAGTAACCAGGCATGGTGGCAAAAGCATATGGCACCAGCACTAAGGGGGTAAAGGCAAGAGGATCAGCATTTAATGCCAGTCACAGCCAGATAGCAATTTGAGGCTACCTTGGGCTTACATGGGACCCTATCTCAAAAAAAATTTTTTTAAATTATTTTTAATGTGTATGAGTGCTTTCCCTGCATATAGCTCTGTGCACCATCTGTGTGCAGTGTCTACAGAGGCCAGAGAGGGTGTCTGATCCCCTGAGGCTGGAGAGAGATGGATGTGGGTACCGGGAATGGAACTGGGGTCCTCTGGAAGAAGAACCAGTGCTCTTAATTCACCACTGAAACGTCTCCCCAGAAGCCCCCACCAAGATTTCTTTTCTTCTTTTTTTTTAAGTTTTTCGAGACAGGGTTTCTCTCTATTGCTTTTGGAGGCTGCCCTGGAACTCTCTCTGTAGACCAGGCTGGCCTCAAACTCACAGAGATCTGACTGCCTCTGCCTCCCAAGTGCTGGGATTAAAGGCGTGCGCCACCAACGCCCGACCAGAAGATTTCTTAAAAATAAGAAATAAAATGCAACAAACTAAAAAATCTTACAAATCAAAGGTTATTTTCTATTTCTAAGCAAAATATCAGAGCCAATTACCATTACACGAGATCCTAGGTATGAAACCTATAATCTGAGACAACTTAAAGCTTCTCTAAGCACTCATGAGCCATTTTAACAAACAGAAATATCAAAACAAGAAGTTAAGCTTATACTCTTAAAGTGTCCATAACCATGGTCCTCAACTCCATAAACTTGTACATCCCAGCTAAAACATAATAAACCAACCTTTCTGTCCTAAGTTGTGGCTGATATTTTTTTCAGGATGTCTACACTAGCCTTAGCACAAACCTCTAGATCATGATGTTCTGTTCGATTTTAGTTTTGAGTTATTCTTTAGACAAAATGACAAATTAAGAGATACTGGGTTTTTATTCCATTTTTCCCATATACAGTATTACGAATCCTCAATAGTACTGTTGCTTACAATATAAAGGACATAAAGGAAGTAAAAATCTGAAACATGATATAAATCTGAGATTACAATCACTATGGTGACTGTCACTGTATTCCAGAGTTTTAAAAGCATCTCTCATTTAATTACCAAAGTAGCCTGATAAAGTAACAGCTTATAAATGTGGAAATGGAGACTCAAATCCTAATGCTATTAAGTGGCAGGACTAACATTTGAACCTAATCCTGCAGCTCCAAACCCTCAGCCTTTCCAAGAACAGCCTATGTTTCAGAATAAACGACACTTCGAACTCTCCTTGGAGCTCTGTGCTTCCACAGACATCAAACCGAATCTAATTTTCAGCCTGGAACCTGTAATTGAAACCTGTCGGTATCTTTGGGATGAGTGGTTAACTCGTATGTCATTCTTTAGTAAAACACCCGTCTCCATGTTGATGCAAACTATTTTCAGATACAATTACTGACATCAGTTGACTGAAGAAAGCAGATTAACCTCTGTAACACGTACAGGTGGGTCTCCCACAACCAGAGGTCTAGGAACAGGGACCAAGGCTCCAGACGGCTTTCTGCCGTGATGCAATCTGGATTTTGTGTGGCCCTTGAGGCACAAGTGTCAGCTACTCAGTCCCCAGTGTTGTGCTCTAGGAGGTTGATGGAACTTTCTGTAGAGGTGTGTGTGTCATGGGAGGAGGGGCCTGCTGAAGGAGACTGTGGGACCCTGATCTGCTCCTGTCTTTTACTTCCCTAACAAAAGGTCAGTGGTCTTGCTCTGCATGTACTCCTCCAAGATGCTCGGCTTCTGACCCAAAGCAGTGGGGAACAACTGAGCCAAAACAAAAAGTCTGTCTTTGAAAGTCGATTACCTCCAGTACTTGTTATGATAATGGAAATCTGATTAATGCCTCCAACCTGCAACCCAGAAATTCTGAGTTTCTAGTTTTTAGGCTGAAGATTACAGTATCAACTCTTACCGTAGCTTTCTATCTGCCTGTCCTGTCCTGTCCTACAAATCACAGGTGCAAGCCACCAATTCCATTTAAAAAAAACTTTCATCCCTTCCTCCCTCCCTCCCTTCTTCCCGTTACTCTGAAGAACCCTAATACCTATACTTAATGTATTACACATAAAAACTTAGAAAACTTAGAATCAAATGCAATAACTTGCACAGACAAGTTAAGCTGTTTTTTGGTTTTTTTGTTTTGTTTTGTTTTTGTTTGTTTTTTGCAGACCTGAGAAAAATCATCTTCATCTCTGTGGTATATATGAATGTGTGTGCTTAATGAGGGGGGTGTTTATGGTTCTACTTTGCCTTCATGAGAACTCAGTTTGAGAACTGTCCAGTTGTGTAAAATTTCATAAGCACAGAGACTATCACTGCCTTGTATGCCACACTCAAATGCCAGGGAAAGCCCAACGATTCACCTTGAAACTGCACCAGCTGCCATAGTTAAAGAGTCAACTCCATATTAACAAAGTTTGACCACTTTGCTTTCTGATACTGCAACACAGATTTCAATTTTTGAGCCATGTCTTTATACTTGAAACCTGACAATAAAATTTTAAGTAGTCATCATCCAAAGTAGATTTCTGTATTGTGAAAAGGAGCTGTGTAATAGGCAAACCCAAGATGGGGGAAGGGACTGGGGCACCTGCATCACGTATGACAAACAAACAAAACAATTAAGGAAATAAAATGAATGGTATTATCTAACATTACCACTCAGGGAAGAGTCCAGGCAAGAGAAGTGTGCTTTGATGAGTTCATTTGATCTCTAAAATTGACTGGAGTGTAATGATTCAGTTGCCTTGATGAAACAGATGTGCCTGTCTCCACCTTGCTTGTTTTTGTAACATGTTTCTGCAAACACAATGTAAGGAAAATTTACAAGATACTACAATGTACTGTCTAAAGCCACGCTAGGAAAGACATGGAGTGGCATGGCTCCTTTGAACAGCACCTGCTGATGTGTGTTCTGGAGAGCAGTAATAAAAAATCCAGACAGCAGCATCTAACAGACTCCGACAAAGCCGCCTTTGCAACACTCACCTTCCTGAGCATCTACACTTAAACCAAAAGCTTCCTATTCTTCTTCATACTGAAGAGTCTGTTATTTGCTCTGTGGCAATGTGCTGATTTGAATATTTCTGATGAGGCTTGTGTTATTTAATCATGTTGGTTGCTAAATTCTACTAATTAGCTGTCTCTGACATAAAACATATGCATGAACTTGCTTACTTGTTGAACAAGCTCCAGTCTTACCATGCTAAGTAAGGACTGAAGAAAAGTATTTGGACTCAGTATGTTAAACAAATTGAATCTAACTAATCTGAAACTTGATGAAAAACAGGTAGGTTGTTTCTTTTTTAGTAACTAAGAACACTTAAAAACAGCTAGGTACAGTAAAACACTATTATTTGTCAAACAATGGATATTGAAGCTAGATGTGGAGGCATTCACCAATTCTTTGCTTACTCCCCAAAACTGGTAAGAAATGTGATGTCACAAGAGCCCTACAGTGATTTAAATCTAAAACAAAATCTCCTGGGGCTGGAATGACGGCTCAGTGGTTAAGGACAACTATTGCTCTTAACCAGACCCAGGTTTGGTTCTCAGCATCCACAAAGCAGCTCACAACCACGTGTAACTCCAGTTCCTGGGGATCCAAACCCCCTTCTGATGTCTACACACATGGTATACAGACATACTCAGGAACATACACATACATAAATCTTCTTAAATGTTTAAAAACAAACTAATAAAACCTACCAGTTATCTTTCAAGTTTTCTGGGTCAGTATGAATAAAATATTGCCCTAATGTTACCAGATAAGATATTCAAAATCAAAAGGACTGGGGAAAGAGCTCAGTGGTTAAAGTGTTAAAAAAAAACTTCAAGATATGTTCATCAGGTATAAACATGAGGCCCAGCATTCAGATTCCCAGAGCTCACGGTAAATGCCAGGTGGTTATGATGGCGCACCTATGATTCCAGCACTTAGAAGGAGGAGACAGAGGGTCCCAGGACAAGTTGGTTATCTAGCCTGGCCTGGCCTTAACCGTAAGCTCTAGTTACAGGTGAGAGGTCATATCTCAAAGAATAAAGTAAAGCAATCGAGGAGGACTCCTGACCTCAGTCTCAAGCTTCGGTGCACATGTGCTCACCCACACACATGCCAATGAACACACATGCATGCATGCACATCCCCCACACACACCAATAACGTAAGATCCAGAGTGTAACTTTTTTTTTTTTTTTTTGGTTTTTCAGACAGGGTTTCTCTGTGTAGCTTTGGAGCCCATCCTGGCACTCGCTCTGGAGACCAGGCTGGCCTCGAACTCACAGAGATCAGCCCGCCTCTGCCTCCCGAGTGCTGGGATTAAAGGCGTGCGCCACCAACGCCGGGCTCATAGTGTAACTTTTAACATATTCTGAAAACAAATATTGATGCAATAAACAAGCTACTATAGTTTTTGTAGTCAAGTGACATCCAACTTTTTATTTTTCAAATAGAATACAAAAAAATTTCAAGTTGAAACCAACTAAAGATTGAACTAGAACTCTCAATCTGAATTTCAGCATGCCACATGTACGCACATGAATACTACCTATCTATCTGTAGTATGTCTTACTTACATGCCTAATGCATTGGATAAAAGATCCTACTACTAAGTGTAAGAACTGCTATATACAAATGTGTGGTCAACTGCCACATCAGAAAAAACCCAGGCTTCCTTTTTCTATGATGCACAGTGAGAAAGTAATTCCTGAAAGCCTTAGTTTCCTTAACAAAAGAATTTTTAATATTTACCAGGTGGTATGAATACTCAGTATAAATTATGTCAATGAGAATAGCAACATAGTCTTTCTCCTTCTCTTCTTGCATGGTTTGTATTTACCACAATAGGAGATGAAAATGGGAAATCAATTTCGATATCATTTATTTTTCAATGTGGAAACTCAGAGAAAAAAGTGATTTCTGATGAGCATGTTTTAAGTTTTTAATAAGCTGAGGGAATGGGCCCTTCAGGAATATCTCACACAAAACTGAAAAGATACATTCATTAGAAGATAAATTTTAAAATGGAACAAGACATAGCTACTCTTCCCTGACTGGCACTGTCAACAACAGCAAAACACCAGGAAGCCATGCTATCATGAGACTACAGGAACATCTTGTGAATGCCAGCGGCAACTGACAAATTCCGAGTTTCCTTCTGGGCTCCAGTCTAGCAGAAATGAGTCTGGGTTTGGGGGGGAAGACCTATCAATAGCATAAATTCTAAAGATAAAAATTACTCTAGAAATAAGTTCTGTAGAGCCTGAGATAGGGCAGAGTCTTTAGGCACTAAAATCAAAGGCTTCTCAAGGATCAGGCTTTACTTCTGAAAGGGAGGCAGGGTCTCACTTTGGCAAACCTAAAGTGAGACAATTTGCCAGAGTTCCGTGGTGGCTGTTCTGAATGTGTCTCCTCTTGCCTTTCTAATTGGTGTCACCTGGGTCCCTCACAACCTCACATCTACTATTATGACTATTATGGTTTTTTTGTTTTGTTTTGTTTTAGTTTGATTTGGGGTTTTTGTTTGGTTGGTTGGTTGGTTTAGTTTTTCCAGACAGGATTTCTCTGTGTAGCCTTGGCTGTCCTGAAACTCTATAAACCTGGCTGGCCTTGAACATAGAGAACTGCCTGCCTCTGCCTTCCAAGTGTTGGAATTAAAGGTGTGTGACTGTGGCCCTTTCTTACCAAACACCAACACAGCTTCCTTTCCTAACACACTTCATTTCCATTTCATACTCAAAACCTTCCAGCCAGGCGTTGGTGGCGCACGCCTTTAATCCCAGCACTCGGGAGGCAGAGGCAGGCTGATCTCTGTGAGTTCGAGGCCAGCCTGGTCTCCAGAGCGAGTGCCAGGATGGGCTCCAAAGCTACACAGAGAAACCCTGTCTCGAAAAAACAAAAACAAACAAAAAAACCCTTCCATACAATGATTATCTGTTTTGTTTTTTTAGGATCTATTTTTTTATTTTTTAATCATATGTATATCTGTGTACATAAGAGTACAGATGCCTTTGGAGGCCAGAAGAGGTCATCAGATTCCCTGGAGCTGTTATGAGATGTGGGTGCTGGGAACAAACCTCAGGTCCTCTCTGCAAGACCAACAGTTACTATTGACTGCTGAGCCATCTCTCTAGCTTCATGGCACCCATTTTAAGTTTAGCTCTCAACAAAAATCCTTCTTTCTGGTCTCATGGATTCTCACACTAATGTTGCACTTGGGTTTTCACTCATGCTGTGTATCAACTTAGAAGAACCTATGTCTTGCTGCTTTTTGCCCATTCAGTCAGGCAGGCAAGCCTCTGGTTAGCCCCTACTCTAAGTGCATCGATCTAACACTAATACCACAAAGATGACTAAGGCTTAGTCCTTGTCCCCAGGAAATGTAATGATAATTAAATGAGTCAGGCGTGTAAACAATTTGTTAGGATACAGCTAAGTAACTGCTGTAACACAAGGTACAGGGTGCTTATAAAAACACAATAGCTATGAATAGTGATTCACCCTCAGGGAACTAAGGGAAACCCCAGCCCAGAGAATTTACAGAAAAAATGAGTCTTGAATTCAGTACTAAAGAATGACTAAGGGGGATGAAGGCACAAGGTAAGTGGAAAATTGCTATTTAAAATGAAAATAAAATCCACGTTCTATGAACTCTAGGAGGCATTACCGCAGGACATGACTGGCATGCAGAAGCAGTATAAAAACAGTACATTCATCAGGACTCCAACTTCTAGATACACAATCAGGAGCCAAGGATGACCGAGAGCAGAGTGACACAGATAGGAAGCTTTTTAGTTTCCTTGCTAAACCAATGGAGCTTTACTACCAACAAGGCCCAGGTTTCCTTCTTTCTTCCCTTCCCACTAAGTTCTAAAACAGTAAGAACTGCTGTTTTGATCTGTCTGTTATGACCGTCAGCTACCATGCCCCACACCAGCCATATCACACTTCTCAGACAAAACCTCTTACAGCTTGCTCTAATGTACACAGCCTGAAAATGGTGGCTGCCATCAAACCTAACTGCAGATTCTGTAATCTTCTTCTAGGATGCCACATACCATCCTACCTTGACCTGTATCACCTGTTCTCTCACTGTCCTATTTCTGAGTCCTTTATCTTCTTGTCTATATGATAAGTGGCTACAAGGACCTGTTTCTATACCCAGGGCTGTCATCAATTAGCTGCTGGCCTAGACTGGCTAAGTCACTGACTTAGATGAAGGGTCAAAGATCAGGTGGTCTCTCAGAGTATTCTCATTTTGAGTTTTTCAAACAAACCACAAAAGCTGGAGCATACTGAAGCAATTGAGCTGCTCTGGCCTAGTCTTCACCATGATATAAATCACCAAAAGTCCATCCAGGGCCCAGGAGATGGCTCTGCAGGTAAATCTGCTTGCTGCTCTGCCTGATGACCTGAGTTCCATCCCCAGAACCCACATGACAAAGTCACTGGCACATCAGGAGTGAAGCAACCTCCACAAGTTATCCAGTGACCTCCATCCATGTGCCATGGCATATGTAAGCAGACTGGTACATATAAATAAATGTTTTTTTTTAATTTTTTTAAATAATTAAAAAACCCATCTAATGGTCATTTATCCAGAATATCTCTCAAACCAGAAACCAGGAGAAACATCTTTCAAAACAGAAAAATAAGATTAAGTTAATGAAACCATCAGTCGTGAAGCCTCCCTCTTCTCTGCAGGTTTCTTGATCTTCTGACACAGCCTCCTGAAAGCATGGATGTCCCACATATGAAGACTTGAACTATACAAGTCTCTTCCAAGAGACTCTAAGAAAATGCATAAGGCAAGAGTAGGATACAGCAATTACCTATGTAAAGGTTCCAACGAATAAAGACACATAATAAAACATATCCTGTGGTAAGAGGGTTGAGAGATTTCTTCCCATATGTCATAGCTTTCTTCCACATGGAGTAACAACGATAAACTGCTATCTCCTTATTTGGATGTTTGGCTTGTACCTGAGAGGCTGTGCCTTTAAAAAAAATAAATGTAAACCTGGCAATACCTTTGTTGGTGGCTTTTCATAGGTTTTTGTTTTCCCCTTACTCAACTAATCACCTTCTCTCACCCTCCAGGGAAACCAAGTAGGTGGGCCAAAATTCCTGGATGCTTTGTGGAAGGTACTTATAACGCCTACACCCTCAGACATAAGGAACACTTCAAGTCTATGTAAACAGTCTTCAGAGGTAATCTAGTTAACAAGATGCCTTGGAATGAATAAAGACTTAAGAAGAAAACCATATCCAGACAGAAGAAAATACTATAAGGAATAGGAAAATATGCACTAACAAGAAAACCTCAACCTGAACCCTCTGATCTTTCTAGACTCTCAAGTCACCAAATTCTTCACTTCAGTGAATGGGTTGGGGGGAGCAGAAAATAATAGAGGTCTCTTATCAAACTGCAAAGAATAACCTATAGCAGATTTAAGGAAGCTGGAGAGACAGCTCAGTGGTTAAAAGCAGTGGCTGATTATCCAGAGGACCCGGGCTCAATTCCCACCACCTCTATGGTAGTTCACAATTGTCTATAACTGCAGTTCTAGGGGATCTGGCACCTTCTTTTGGCCTCCTCAGGTACCAGGCATACATGTACCATACAGATATTCATACAGGAAAAACACCCATACACATAAAATAAAAATTAAAAAAAATAAAAGGCCAAACTTAAGAAAACTAAAAATAGGGAGTCTTTATTACAAAAAGCAGTATGTGCAAGATGCAAGCTATGTGACCTTTCTAGACTCTATCAGGATCTTTCTAGACTAAAGATGTACAAGATCACAAAGCACAGTAAAACTGAGTCTCCCACTCCCGAAATTCCTGTGCTGCAAGCATGGATACACTCTCGCCCATTTAAATCAGAAGTTCACTTCCAAGAACTGTCTACACTGAGAAATAAAGCAACCAAGAGCTTAACTTCTGGAAAACAGCATCACAGGCAAAAAATAACTGTCCTCCCACGTTAAAAGAACAGGAGAGAGCCTCTTCAGATGGGTCAAATATACTCAATGATGTAAGCTGAGTTATTTTTAGACAGCAGTGAAGTCTGCTATTATTTCCAAACAAAAGCAAATCTTTCTAAAGGTGACCTTGGCTTATGACTCAGTTACTTAGGTATTCAATTGCACATGAAAATATATGGCATGTTTGCCACATATTTATAAAACATGGAAAGAAAAACTTCAATGAAGAAGAGAGCAATATATATCATTGGGGTAGGGGGACACCCAAGAGCTTGGCCAGTAAGGGCACTTGCCACCAAGCCCTAGGACCTGAACTTGATCTCTGAGACTCACATGATAGAAGGGGAACTGAGTCCTGAAAATAATCCTCTGACTGCCACATATGAGCCATGGCAAGTATATCCACACATAGACAAAATAAATGAAATGGAAGCAAAGGAAGGCGTATCTCTTGAGTTCAGGGCCAGACTGTTCTACATTGTGAGTTCCAGGACAGCCAAGGCTATATAGAGAGACCCTGTCTCAAAATAAATAAATATTTATTTTTTAAAAAAGTATATTTAAAAAAAAACTCATCTCTATTCTAGAATCTTCCTTATCACCAGGGATTTCTGCTTGGAGGCTATAAGCTCTGTAATGGCATAGAATCTAATAAATAAGGGATGTGTTGAGTAAACATATGATTATTTATCTTATGTTATGATCATAAACATAATTACTCAAAAATTGGACTGGAGAGACCATTCTGAATAAGAGAGTTTGTTGTGCACATGTAAGAGCCCGAGTTAGAATCCCCAGCACACAATTAAAAAGCTGAGCATGGCTGTGTGTGCCTGTAAGCCCAGCACTGTAGGAAACAGATCCTGGGAGCTCAGTGACCAGCCAGCCTAGCTCAAAGAATGAGTGTCAGATTCGGAGACCCTGTCCCAAGTCAATAAGGTAGACAGTGATAAAGGAGGACACTATCACGTACTCATCTGGCCTCTGTATGCATACATGTAGATGAGTGTATACCTGCATAGTCACATGCATGGTCTACACACACACATACACACACAGAACTACTCAAATATGGTATCTACGGACTGAAATAAAATGGGCACACACCCAGAAGAGGCTCTCTAATTCATGAGGCTTACGTCTGTGTATATAATCTTTTGTTTCTGGATATCTTGTGTGTGTGCATGTGCTCAAGTTTGAAAACTATTCAAGTAGGTCTTAGAAGATGGTGTCCATTAGACAAAATCACACCATTAACAATAAGGGAATAAGGAGCCCACGCATGATAAGACTTAAGTATTAGAGAAAAGGAAAGGGAAACAGGGCTTTGTCTTTCACTGCACAGATGTGGTGCTGGCTAGGTGTTTACTTTTTAATCTTCACAACCCCATAAGGGAAGTATTATACCATAGTTCACTTTTTATACTCAAGGAAATTAAAGAATCTGATACCCACGAAGAATTATTCAAGGTCACAAAAGCAGAAGTGGGGCCCACAAGAGTGATCTGCCTCACAGCCCATGCTCCAGCCACAGCACCACGCACTGCCCTTCACAGCAGTGGACAAACACACAGTAGTCAGCATCAACACTAGTCAAGCCTGGATAAGGAAAACGCTATAAGACAAAAACATGAAAATACTATTACACTCTGATTCCACATAGAAGAGATTTTTAGCTTGACAATGATTTGACACAAAGTCCTCAATTAATACTCTCAGTCATATTACAGTCATTAAAAAATAATCACTGATTAGACACTTGCTCTGTGCCAAACACTACAGAAACACTTTTGATGCTTTCATTCCGTCATCCCACTGATTCCACAGAGCAACGGTTCTCAACCTATGGGTCACATCCATCTGAAAACACGTTATTTCCCATGGTCTTAGAAATTAAGATATCACTCAGCAGCAAAATTACAGTTATGAAGTAGCAACAAAAATAATTTTATAGTTGGGGGTCCCCACAACAATGAGGGACTGTGTTAAAGGGTTGCAGCATTAGGAAGGTTGAGAACCACTGCTATAGAGTATGCGCCATTATTACTGCATGTTCATAAAAGAGAAAATGAAGCTTGAGGCTGACACCCTCACCAAGTGTCAGTATTATGGGATTTTTTTTTTTTTTACACTGTGTAAAGATGTGTTGCTGTGATTGGTTTAATAAAGAGTTGAATGGCCAGGAGAGATAGGCGGGATTTCTGGGGAGAGGAAAAGGAGTGGGAATCTAAGCATGAGGGTTACTCCAGAGAGATGCCAGGAGATGCGGAACAAGCAGGACACGCAGGAGGAGAGGTAACAGCCATGAACCACGTGGTATCACGTAGATCAATCCAAATGGGTTAAGTCATAAAAACTACTTAGGAACAAGCCTAGGCTATAGGCTGAGCTTTCGTAATTAATAATAAGTCTCCTTGTCATTATTTAGGAGCTGGCTGGCAGGACAGAGCAAGACTCATTACATTAGAGCAGAGATGAATTCTCTCTAGTGTAAACAGTTAACACATTTCTTACAGCATTTCATAGACTACTGGTTCTCGATAAGCACAGGATTCAAACAGAAGAGAACGCACATGGGCATCCTGAGGACAGAAGAGCTGCTTCCTCTTAGTCTGCAGTCCCATTCAAAGAGCAAAGACTCCCTAAGGTTTCAATGGTCCTAGGAGGCTAAAAATAGTCTTATCCTTTCTCCAAAGCCAAATATTTTGCACACTCGTTTTTTTTTTTTTTTTTTTTTTTTTTGCAATCCGAGACAAATATGGTATGCAGTATACACTGAATTTAAAAAAAAAAATCAATGCCTCTCAATCAAGTGAACATCAAGCTATGACAAACTGTAGCATGGCATAACTTGCTTGCAATAGTAAAAGAAGTTAACCTTGAACCTCTAAGCAGCAAAGACTCCTAAAACACTCAATTTATCTATCTCTAATTTGTTACCCAGGTTTATCCCTAATAAAATCACAGTACAACACCATTCTGGCAATTTGGCCACTGGGATGCTGAAGATGATCCCAAATTTTATAAGTGAACAGTATCTATACTGCCTAGATTCATCACTGCAATCCTTAAGAGCCCAGGTTCTCTTGAAGAAACTGATTAACCTCCAGAGAAGACACTCACCATTCAAACTTCTATCATCTAACTTCATGTTTTTCAATTAACCCATTATTTTGAATTATTTAAATGGGGGCTTAAGCCTAGCATTTAAAAAAAGAGGGGGTTAAAAGGTCTTGGGATAGAATAGCAAATACCAGAGTGCAATATTAAGAAATATAAGAATAGTCAGACTTCATTTGAGGAACTTGTCGCAATTGTATTACTGGCTAGGAGGTAAAGCAAAATATAATATAATGGACACAGTAAAAAATAACAGTTTTACACTTAATGGCTATAAAGTCCTAATGAGAAATTGGACTTAGCGCCTTCTCATCCTATCAACTTAAATGCACAAGTTTGGAAATGACTGTCTTTCGCCCTCCTGGATAGGAAACAGAATCACTGAGAACTCCAGCCAAGCTCTGGCAACAGAATGCTCATTGTGTGAGCCGCCTGCCGCCTTCACCTGTGTTTGCATTAGCAAACCCACAAGACCAAGACAATCATTCCTTAAGTTCCAGCCTCCCTGCGCATCACCGTCCCCCCCCAACTCGCACACAGCTTTCTGTCTGCAGAAGAAAATGTAAACATAGCAAAGGTCGCAAATCTAAATAAGTTAATGAACACTGCTGTGCATTACGAATGGACAGGCCCTTCTCTGCTCTCAGGTTGCTTAGAATCAGCTAAGGGATTAATACATGACCCCCGCCCAAAGAGCCAAGTGGACTGCACTCCATATGAGAAAAGAATTAAGGTAACTGAAAGTAGCATTTTTAGTATGAACAGGATAAGAGTGCTGTATGGCGGAGACAAGATTGGCACTGGCATGCCTCTGAAGGAGAAAGGGGCCCGGGAAGAGGACAAATGACACAAACATGGACAAGTCAACACATGCAGGAAAGTGGTGCAGCCTCCATGCAAAATGCCTGAGCAGCAACCAGAGAGACGGTGTTTTCTTTGACAGCGGGATTTTGACCAGGACCCTATGGACAGCAGGAACAGGACAGCTTGTTCTCCCACAGTCATCAGTGACAGCTCCTCTACAACTCACCCCTGCAGACGGCCCTGCACCTGTCTACCACTCAGTAGACAGTAGAGGACACCAGCTGGAAAGAGCCTCCTCTCCCAGACACAAGATTCCTGGGCTAGTACCTCATTTTAAAAATGTCTGCCAAGCTACAGTTCCCACACAAAAAAATGCATAGCCCCGGGACATCTCTGGCTCCTCTCCCAAAGCTCTCTAGCTGAAGTCAAAGAGTTCAACTTCTCCAGAGAATCCACAGGTTCAAAAGGGAAACCTTCTAGAAAGGGATAAAGGCAGATTCTCCAACCCAGCAAAGCCAGGGACTTACTAATTGTCCCTACCAGCTATCATGGTACCACAGACCTACAGTAACCACCACTTCTGCATCTTACAACCTCCAGAGTCGGGGAAACCTGGGAAAGGCAGAACTGGTTGATTCTGCTTCCTGTGTCACTGACTGAAGCCATGTAGCAGCATGCAGTTGGGCTGTGCATAGCTGAAACTTTAGTGAGGACAGAAAGAAGGCTAGACACAGCTGGGGACACTGATTAGAGTGCACAGCCATGTCCTCCGAAGCGTGGCGTGGAGGACACACGGTAGCCACATTTCAGTATGGCAACTCAGGCCCCCGGAGATCAAGGAACAAGCTGCCAATCCTCTCAGTAGGTCTGCGGAGGACTGCTGCATCCTTGCATGTGCTATCTCGGATCTGTGAAAGCAGCCATGGGCCAATGCATACACAAAAGAGTGTGAATACCTTTGCAGCCATCAGTAATGCTTCCTAGCAGGCTAAGTCAGAGTTGCAGCCCTGGTGAACATGACCTGCTAACTACTCAATACTGGAAATGGAGAAACGCAGATGAAGAAAAGTTAATTCGACTAACCTACATTGAAAAGAAAACGAGTGAGAATTTTCAGAGCAGCAGATACTCTCATAGCACAGGCAAGAGGGTGGCCTCAAGTTCGAGGCAATCCTGGTTTATGTAATGAGTTCCCCACACCATTCTGAGATACATAAGCCTCATCTTAAAAGTACCAGTAAAAAAATTTTTTAAAAGATTTTAGAAGAGACAGTAAGAACACACAAATTATACAGATTCACTCTCCATGTGAGTGCTAGAAAAACAGATGGATTGGCACATGCTGAGTGCAGCTGAAGCAACAGCAGCCCTGCTGAAGGAAGGGGGTTGTTCCCAACCGCAACCAAGTTCTTGGCGCGTGCACATGAGCACACACACACACACACACACACACACACACACACACACACAATCATGCATGCGTGCACACACACGGAGGCTGTTCCCATCGGTAACTAAGTTCTTGGCACGAGCACACACACACACAATCATGCACACGTGTGCACACACACAAGGAGGCTGTTCCCATCAGTAACTAAGCTCTCAGTCAGAGTGCATGTGTGTGCACACACATACTCACACTCACACACATACACAGAATCACATTCATGGGAAATTATGTATAATAAAATTATGGGGAAAATACATTTATGTATAAAAATAAAAGTTATGTTCTAGACTTCAGGTGGTTATAATCTAGTTTCCAACGGCACAATATCCTGTGAGAACTTGAAGTTGAATGGAATTTGGGCACTCCTTTGTTATAGGGGACTGCTTTCTCTCCTTCCATACCCCCTCCTATGTCCTAACTGTTCCCAAGTGGACAGTAGCATACTCCTCTGGCACTTCTCGGGACTTAAAGATGAATGACACATGGACCTTTCTATCCCAAAAACATAAAATCTAATGCAGAGTTATCACTTATTGTATTGTCTGGAAGCCTCTACAAAGCCCCAATGATTCTGTCACTTTCTTTTTCTGTTGGTTATCTGCAGAGGCATGCCTCCAACTGTAAATGTAGCTAAGGGTGACCTTGAACTTGTGATGTTCAAGCAAGAGCTTGCCTCTCCCAAGAGTTGTAATTAGAGTCTGCCATGATATCCAGCTTAAAATCACCACTCTTTGTACCAAGCCACTTAAATTAAACTGCTTCTCAGATTATAAATACGTTTCACAACTTAGAGTCTATGACCATAAAAATTACAGTGAAATATGAAGACACAGGGCTGAGGACATAGCTGGTGAGTACAATGCTTGCTCAGCATGCATGAAGCCCTGGGTTTGATCCCTGCACTGCAAACTTGGGTATGGTGAGACATACCTGTAATCCCAACACTCAAGAGGTAGAGGCAGGAGGATCGGAAATACAAGGCCACCCTTGGCTATGATTGCTCCTGGCCAAGCTCAGATAAATGAGCTACTATCTTTAAAAAATAATAATAATAAAATAAAAATGAAGACCTAAAATATCTCAGGGTTAGAAAAATGTATCAAACTCTCCTTTAATCCCAGCACTCGGGAGGCAGGGGCAGGTGGATCTCTGTGAGTTCGAGGCTAGCCTGGTCTACAGAGCGAGTGCCAGGATAGGCTCCCAAGCTACACAGAGAAACCCTGTCTTGAAAAACCAAAAAAAAAAAAAAAAAAAAAAAAAAAAAAAAAATCAAACTCTAAAATTGTAAATGACTTAATAACAAACAGCAAACCAAACTCAACTATTTCATATGTTTCCTAACTCAGACCCTACTTTGATCTGCTCTGCTTTTTGGCAAATCACCAATGATTTTATCAACAAGCAGTGTTTTACTTTTCTAAAGTATCATCTACTGTATCAAAGAGTATGAAAAACTAACTTAGATATTTTACCAAAGGTGAGTAATAGCTGTAAGTTGCTTAATTTAATATTGTAGAACTGTTAATCCACTGAAACTTGTATTTAAAAGCATTTCCTAAAATGGTTTCATAGCAAGACACTGAAAACTAAGATAAAAGAAATTCTGCATTATCACCTCAGCTTTTCCCCAAAAAACCAAAAGTTTGGTAACTTATAGAGAAATAACATACAACAGAATAAATGTCCTCAAACCACAGTGAATCCCAGCCACTTAGAAGGAAGGAGCTGCAGCTTGAGGCTAGCCTTGACAGCATAGTAAGACACCATCTTAAAACTAAATTAAGTTAGGGGAGATAAAGAAGGCTCAGTGATTAAGAGTGCTTGCTGCTCTTGCAGAGGACCTGAGTTCAGTTCCTAGTATCTATGTCAGCTGACTCCAACTGCCTGCAACTCAACTCCAAGGAGACTTGATACCTCTGACCTCAGTGAGCATCTGTACTCACACGCACACGCATTAAAAGACAAAGCTTGGGGCTAAAACCCACATATGCTCACATAGACACTTACATATAGTTAAAAATAAAATAAATCTTAGAAACAAACCAAAACAAACAAACAAAAAAAAGGAATGAAAGGGGCTAAAGAGATGGCTTAGCACTTAAGAGCACTGACTATTCTTCCAGAGGATCCAGGTTCAATTCTCAGCACCCATATGGAAGCTCACAACTGTCTGTAACTCCAAGACCTAACACCCTCACACAGACATACATGCAGGCAAAACACCAATAAAATAATTTTAAAAATTAATTTAAAAAGTAAAGAAAAACAAAAACTTCACACCTACCAAATTAGAAAAGCTCTGTATGATCAGATCAGTTAAGAAGAAAGTCTACATGGACATTTGCATGATGTTCTAATAAGAACAAAAAGGAAAATGGTTAGCAAGAAGACCTAAGACCATTATTTATGGATGACTGCCAATATATAAAACCCGAAAGACTCTTAAGACAAATTATCAAAATAAGAGAATTAAACAAATTACTTTAAGACCCACATTTTAAAATTTACATTTTTCGGGGCTGGAGAGATGGCTCAGAGGTTAAGAGCACCGACTGCTCTTCCAGAGGTCCTGAGTTCAATTCCCAGCACATGGTGGTTCACAACCATCCATTATGAGATCTGGCGTCCTCTTCTGGTGTGCAGATATACATGGAAGCAGAATATTGTATACATAATAAATAAAATCTTTTTTTAAAAAATTACACTTTTCTACATACTGCTACAAAGGAGTGTGATTTACTTATTTTGAAATTAAACCAGCAATAAAAAGCACCCAGTACCCAAGAATAGCTGTAGGGTGTGGTGGTACACACCTTTAATACCAGCACTCCAGAGGCAAAGGCAGCCAGATCTCTGAGTCCCAGGCCAGCCTGATCTACAGACCAAGTTCCAGGACAGCCAGGGCTACACATAGAAACCTGTCTCAAACCTCCCTCCCAGAAAAAGAAAGGAAGGAAAGAGAGAGAGGGAGGGAGGGAGGGAACTGGGAGCCAAGGGCAGTTCCTCTCTTCAAAAATAAAAAATGTTATTATTTATATTTAGGATTTAGGAATTTATATATTAGAATTTAATATTTATACATTAGGATTTAGGAATAAATCCAACAGAAAGAAGACTCAAGGATGAAATTGTAAAATATTATTGGAATTCACTTGAAAACACGTAAATTATAAGAGGTTTATTAATAAGTTCAACAGTATCCAAATGCTAACACAAAACAAATGGGCATAAAGTCAGTATGAATTAAATCAAATGCAAATAGGGGTTTCTGAGGAACCTCATTCTAGAATTTACAGGGAAGAGGCCTAAATATAGCTAAGATCTTTCTAAAATAGAATACATTTGAAAAGGGCTTGCCTTAGCCAATAAAGACAATGTACACAATGAAAACCCAAACCTCAGATCTTAAAAGAAACAAAGATTTCTTACATAAGACCAAAAGGACTGACTGCCAGAACTAATAAATATGGTCATACTGAAAATAAGAAACTGTGTCGAGGGGTATGGAAGAGATGGCTCAGTGGTTAAGAGCACTTGCTGCTCTTGCAGAGGACCCAGGTTCAATTCCCAGCATCCACATGGTGATTCATACCCATCTTTAACTTAAATTCCAAGGAATCTGATGTCCTCATGGGACCTCCAAGAGCATTAGGTACACACGTGGTATGCAGACATAAATGCAGCAAAACACTCATGCATAAAGTAAAAAAACAAATGTTTAAAAAAGAAAATGTCCGCCGGGTGTTGGTGGCACACGCCTTTAATCCCAGCACTCGGGAGGCAGAGGCAGGCGGATCTCTGTGAGTTGGAGACTAGCCTGGTCTACAAGAGCTAGTTCCAGGACAGCCTCCAAAGCCACAGAGAAACCCTGTCTCGAAAAAAACCAAAAAAAAGAAAGAAAGAAAGAAAGAAAGAAAGAAAGAAAGAAAGAAAGAAAGAAAGAAAGAAAGAAAGAAAGAAAGAAAGAAAGAAAGAAAGAAAGAAAGAAAGAAAATGTCCACCGGAAGTTGGAGGCGCACGCACGCCTTTAATCCCAGCTCTCGGGGCGGCAGAGGCAAGCCTTGTGAGTTCAAGGCCAGCCTGGTCTCCCGAGCCTGTTCCAGGAAACCTCCAAAGCAATACAGAGAAACCTTGTCTTAAAAAAAAACAAAACAAAAAAAGAAGGACGAGTGAAGAGCCAAGAGGTTCAGACCAGGCTGGTGAAACCCACAGAAACAGCTGACCTGAACATCAGGGAGCTCTTGCTCCCCACACTGATAGCTGGGATACCAGCATTGGACTGATCCAGACCCCAGGAACATGGATTTCAGTGAGGAAACCTCGGAAATCTACTTATCCCTAGCATAGGTGTGGACTTTGGGAGCCCATTCCACATACAGGGATACTCCCTGAGCCAAGACACACGGGGGTGGGTCTAGACCCTATCCCAAAGGATACAATAGACACTGATGATACCCTGTGGAAGGCCTTACCATCCAGGGGCAGCAGAAAGGAAGTGTGATAGGTAGGGGTTTAGTTGGGGGGTGATGGTAGGGGGGGAGGATGAGAGGGAGAAGGGAACTGGGATTGTCATGTAAAACAATCTTGTTTCTAATTCAAATAAAAATCTGCTGAAAGAAAAAAGAAAAAGAAAATGTCCAAAAAACATGGAGAAAATAAAAAGACAAATCACACTCTCGAAGAAGACAGACACAATACAGAACTGATGATGGATCAGTAAATAGCCAGCATATCTGAAGAATTCTGAAAATCAGTAAGGGCAAAAAACCATGAAGCAACAGTTCTCAGGAAGAGAACTAGAGAAGACCAATAAATACATGGAAAGAAAACTTTAGATGCAAAACACTATGACACAATTTAACACCAATGAATGGGTACAGATTAAGAATTTTCAGTGTCTGCCGGGAGTTGGTGGCACACGCCTTTAATCCCAGCACTCGGGAGGCAGAGGAAGGCGGATCTCTCTGAGTTTGAGGCCAGCCTGGTCTCCAGAGCGAGTGCCAGGATAGGCTCCAAAGAAACCCTCTCTCGGGAAAAAAAAAAAAAAAAAAAAAAAAAAAAAGAATTTTCAGTGTCGGAGCTGACCAATAAGCTTGCCATCTCTGCTGGTGGGCATGCAAACTGGTACCACCCCAGGGAAAAAAAAAATAGTATTATCTCATGAAATTGAAGACATCCATTATTGTGACTCGCTACCAAGTTGCATAGAATCTCCTATGTGAGTACCAGGAGGCATGCAGTAGGATGTCCACAGCAGCATTACTCTTACAAGGCCAGTCAGCAAGATGATATACAGCTACAGTGTAACCTTCACTGCACAAGGGGGGGGGGAACAATAGACCGCTTTTCAAAAGCTGTAGGAAGTGAAAACTGTAAAGGCGTAAATTCACCCTTGACAACATTTCTATAAAGCACAAAGTCAAGCAGTATTTGCTGTTTAAAAAGAGATGACAAAACCAGTTTCTATCAAATGTGAGAAGGAAAACAAAATCCCAGTGGAAGCTGGGGGTGTTGTGGAAGTTGCACCATCTTTGTAAGGAATTTTTATTTTGTTTGTTTGCTTTTGTGCGACAGGGTTTCTCAGTGTAACCGTACTGGCTGACCTGGAACTCAACTCTGTGGACCAGGCTGGCCTGAAACTCACAGAGACCTGCCTGCCTCTGCCTCCCAAGTCCTGGAATTAAAGGCAACATCACCACCCGGCTGTAAGGAAGTTTTTACTTCACAGTCCCATTAAACATTCCAATACAGAGAAACTGTATTGCTGAACAAACAAACAATTACTTTACTTTGTATTATCTGTAAGAACAAACCAACAATTCATACTAATCAATTGTAAATCATATGTAGTTATATATTTAAAGACAAGAAAACTCCAGAGATGAGTTGATTTGCCGCTAACTACTAGAGAAGAACTATGGGTAACTAGAATTTCCACTGTGAAGGATAATCCCCAGGGTCACTAGTGACCAGGATTAAGGATGAACAAGAAAATTACTACATTGTTCTAACCTTGAAATAACATGAAAAGGCTTTAGTGATTCTTACTTCAGAAACATACATATTTGGGCACTGGGCATAGTGGGCATGCCATTAATCCCAGCACTAGGAGGCAGAGGCCAACCTGATCTACATAGCAAGTTGCAAGCTAGCCAGGGCTTTATAGTAAGACTGTGTCTCAACACACATACACATACATGCAAACACACATTTAGACATCAATTTAGAATTTATAGGTGTATGTACACATTTGTGAGTCTGTGTGTGCTCATGGAGGGAGGAATCAGTGCTGGGGATTGATCCAGGGCCTGATGATAAGCTAAACACCAACTCTACCAATGAGTTACACTTCCCAGTGCCTCAGACTCACAGTCAATAAAACAGAAACAGAGAGCCTTTGCCTGAGAAATTTTGCTATCCTAAAAAAAGAAACTCAGCATTATGGGTCCTGGAAAAAAAGAGGCTTCTTAAAGGAAACAAGCTTCCAGTTAGTGTTAGCTCTTCTTGCCTTGTTCTGAGAGCAAAGTGCAGCAGAACAAACAGGCAGGTCTCCTGTCCTCCACAAGAGATGTCTTAAACTTTGAGAAAATAATTCTGTGGCTTGTCTCCAAAGCTTAATGAATGCAGTGCTTTCACTCTTCCAAAGCCAGGCTCTGGACATACCTACTTGTTGAATTTAACCCTGTGCTTCACTGTCAGGTTTAGAATGATGACTTCAGATTTACCAAGACAACTGAAGAATACCAGATGCCTTCCTGTTTCACAAGTCAAGTGCCTGAGCTCTAAACCACTGGCCCAACAGTTCAAATGCAGCTCCTGTCCCCAGTGTAGTCACAGGAAAAAAACAAAATCAATAATATATTCAAGACACATTGACGAGACTCCCAGTAAAGATGGCACACCCAAGGAACCGAAGAATGACACAATAAGCACTGCTTTATCATGCTTGCAGGATGTGGAAAAGGATTTATGGAGAAGGGGATCTCCTCCCAAAAGAAGCTGGGACAGTAAAGCCCAGAAGACCACACAGTATGTTCTGAGCAAAGGATGACAGTAAAAGTTTCTCAGCAAATAGAGAAAATCAGACCAAGAAACACAATTTAAAGATGTCAATTCAAAGAGGTGATAATCTTTTAGAAAGAGCAACCAGGCTGAAAACAACCTACTGGCAAGAGCATTTACAGCCATTTGTGAGAATGGTGACTTAAGGGTTCCTAGAAACACCGATTTACTAAAAAAAAAGTTTTAACTGAGAGAAAGAAAGAAAACAAGAAGCTGTGATGGGGAGAGCGGGGAACAGAGTGCACAGACATCATAAAACCAGCTTCTGAGAATAAGAACAGAATTGATTTCCAACTCAAAAAGGATCTCAAATCAATACTGCCAGGATCTTAGCAAAACTATACAGGGCTTTAGAGATGAAACTGTCTCTTCATTAAAAATAATAATAACACAGATCTGGGTACAGGGGACTGGGTGCTTGCCTGCCATGCATAAAGCCTAGAGTTCAATCCCCAGCAACACATAAAACCTGTAATCCCACACCTGGGAGGTCAAGGCAGGATGATCAGGAGTTCAAGGTCATCCTCAGATACATAGTAAGTTCCAGTTTGAAGCCTGATTGGGTTACATCTAGCTCAAAAAATAAAAACAGCTCGGTGGTTTATTTAAAGGAGCACGCCTTTAATTCCAGCACTCAGGAAGCAGAGGCAGGTGGATCTCTGTGAGTTTGAGGCCAGCCCAGTCTACAGAGTAAGTTCCAGGACAGCCAGGACTGTTACACAACCCAAAGAGACACTGTCAAGAAAAACAAAAACACTGTCAAAATAAAATAAAAATAAACTATTACAAACAATCAATACAATAAAAAATGAACAGATAGAAATAAAAATGTTTCTCCTGAAGTACATAAATTTTATATTTAGTAAGCCATCTGTCCAAATAATAAATAAATCTATAAACATTCATTCTTTCAGCTGGGCACAGTGGCACACATCTTTAATCCCAGTCCTTGGAGGCAGAGGTCAATAGATCTCTGAATTCAAAACCGTCCTGGTCTACACTGCACAACCAGTTCTAGGCTAGCCAGGGCTACATACTGATACTCTGTCTCAAAACCAAAAAACAAGAGAGAGAGAGAGAGAGAGAGAGAGAGAGAGAGAGAGAGAGAGAGAGAGAGAGAGAGAGAGAGAGAAAAGAAACAAATAATAAATTAATCCTTCCAAAGTAACAGTTTGGCTTTTATTTATGTGTATAAACAAATATTTTGCCTCCATGTATGTATGTGAACCTGTGTGTGTGTGCATGGTGCCTTAGAGGTCAGAAGAGGGCATTCAATGGTTGCTAGCCACCATGTGGGTGGTGAGAATTGAACCCAGGGCCTCTATAAGAGCAATACGTGTTCTTAACTGCTGAGCCATCTCTCCAGCCCTGCAGAACTGTATATTAAAGAACTTTATCCATTTGCTTAGATAACAACCAATTTATCAAATGCTGGTTTTGTGTTAAACTTTTATACAGCACTAACTATAAAAGTGGCACAACTTTCAGCTTACACTGTGTAATCAAATGTGGAATGAAGCCAAGATCTTTTATCTGTGACTTTAAATTTTAAAAAGTTTTAAAAACATAGGTGTTGCGGGGCGTTGGTGGTGCACGCCTTTAATCCCAGCACTCAGGAGGCAGAGGCAGTTGGATCTCTGTGAGTTCCAGGCCAGCCTGATCTACAGAGCGAGTGCCAGGATAGGCTCCAAAGCTACACAAAGAAACCCTGTCTCGAAAAACCCCAAAAAAATGTTTAACTGCAAAAATACGTCCTTGTGTGAGGCTAACCCAGTCTTTAATCACCCTATTGTATGTGAAGATACTTTTCAACCAAAACATTAGTTATTGTGATGTGGGATGTCCTTCTGTACACTGCAAATATGTGTCGCTTTTATTAGTTGATGAAAGCTGCTTTGATCTATGGCAGGGAAGAATATAGCTAGGCAGGAAAGCCAAACTGAGTACAGGGAGAAAAAAGCTGGGGTCAAGGAAGACACCATCCAGCAGCCCAAGGAACAACATGCCAATGGACCAATATCGCCACAGCCATATGGCAATACTTACATTAACAGAAATGGATTTGGGCCTAGGCCCTATCCCAAAGGCTACAATAGACTCTGATGACACCCTATGGAAGGCCTCACCATCCAGGGGGAGCAGAAAGGATATGTGATAGGTAGGGTTTCAGTTGGGGGAGTGGTAGGGGAGGAGAGGAGGGAGAAGGGAACTGGGATTGTCATGTAAATCAATCTTGTTTCTAATTCAAATTAAAAAAATCTGCAAAAAAATAGAAATGGATTAATTTAAATATAAGAGCTAGCTAGTCATAGCTAGCTCCATTGGCCAAACAATTGTAATTAATATTAAGCCTCAGAGTGGTTATTTAGGAACTGGCAGGCAGGAGAGAAACATCCAGTTACAATATATATAATTTTGCTAAATTTACTATGATTTCATATATTCCTAAGATTCCAGAAATGAGACTGTGTGGTCATGTGACAATAGATGATAATGAGTAGGGTATGTCACTTGAGGAATCTTGTTTCTAAAACACATCTGGATTTTAAAACAGCTGTGGCTCATCTATCATTGTTGAAGGTAAACAGGATCAAAACTGTTGGCTAAATCAAGATGTGGACAGATGTGCTCCCCCAAGATGGTTCTCCAATGGACAGCCTGTCAATTTAGGTGCACACCCACCCCAATAAGAGCTCAGTGTCAAGTGAGAGCTAAGATAATGAAAAGTGGAAACATCACACATAAAAAGGTGAATTCTGAGGCAGAAACACTGTAAGAGACAGACAGCCCCCTGTGAGATGTGTCTTCTATCTATAACAGGGAAGCTGCACCCACAAAATCTCAACAATAGGGTAGCCTAAAGAAATCCTGGAAGAAAGCAATACCAACTAATATGCCAACATGCATGGGGTAAAGTTCACAAGGCCTCACACTTAGACAAAGAGCTACAGGCAATTAATGACTACAGAGAGAGGGAGAATCAGTCTTCTCCAGGGACAAGTCCCCTGATAGGTTGTCCAATTCCAAGTAGTCAGTCCTAAACATACACATAGGATAACACTAAAAGAGATTCAGCAGGTTGTACTTATAAAGTGTGTGTGTGTGTGTGTGTGTGTGTGTGTGTGTGTAAAATAACAAATAAGAGACCATGATTTGAGATGGGGTGGAAGGAAGAGTTGGAGAAAGGAAAACTCGCAGGAAATTCTCAAAAATAAATAAATAAATAAATAAATAAATAAATAAATAAATAAATAAATAACAAGTTTTAAATTTAAAAAAATAAAGTGAATTCTGCCGGGCTTTGGTAGCGCACGCCTTTAAGCTAAGCACTGGGGGGCGGGGGGGGGGGGGGGGGGGTAGAGGCAGGCGGGTGTCTGTGAATTCGAGGCCAGCCTGGTCTCCAGAGGGAGTGCGAGGATAGGCTCCAAAGCTACACAGAGAAACCCTGTCTCAAAAAACCAAATAAATAAATAAATAAAGTGAATTCTGAAAAGGCCAGGAGTGGTGGTCATGCTAGGGGTAGCCGGGGAAGGATGCAAGCCTTCCTTAGGAGGCTCTTTAGGGATCTAGGATTGCTCAGGATCACTGAGAACATGCTGGCTGTTGTCCTCTAATGGATGAGATCTCTGAAGAAGACTCCACAAGACTACAACATGGGGGAGGGGAACTGCAGCACAGGAGCTGGCAAGCTTGGCTCTAGGGAAAACATTGGCATGCAGAGCTGTCGGCCAAAAATCTGTTCTCATTCTCCTTGTCATAACAGTGCAAATGACGTGTGCCACATTCAGGTTTTAGTCTTAACATTTAGACACACATTTCTCAACAGTGTGGACCTATTAGGAAGAGAGAAGCGCCTAGCCCTCAAAAATCAACCATACAGAAGATAGCATCCTTAGGAATGGCAGATTATTACCATAAAAAGCTCCCACATCCCAGATCCCCTATGCAGACCAGAGCCACCCTGAGGCCCTGAACCACTTACCACAGTCCCACCACATGAAAGAAAAACAAACATCAATGTTTTGCAAAGGACTTTATTGTTGGGGATCCTTAGGACAGAGGCTTAGTGTCTACACCACTTACTCCATCCCATCCCAGACATCCAATGTCAACCCTATCTAAAGGCAAACTCCACCTGGGGGAAACTGCTGCTTCTTACATACATCTGCACTCGGTGGTCACAGTCCTACAGAAGAATCCATTCAATTCATTCAGTCAACAAGCTTTTCCCAGTGCTGACTACCAGATAAAGAATACCACGTTATACACACACACCACAGACACAAAGTCAATGGAGAAAACAGTGAATGAACCTTCTCCTGGGCCAACTTGTCTTATACTGCATCTTTTCACCCAGAATTTAAGCTCAGATCTTCTCAGCCTTATCCCCAGCCTTTTGCATAGTAAGCACTCTAAACAAGAAATCACTGATTATGAAGTTAGCTTTCGTGAATTCATCTAGTGGGGGACATACATAGCACCCCTCACCTCACATGACTAAAACATTTCCACTGAACTCCTGAATCAGATGAACTGCAGACAGATCACAACACCATGACAAACACTAACACCATCCAGGAGAGTTAGAAACCGACAGTCTTCCTAGAGGGGCTGAAAGTCCCCTGGGTCATGTAGGAAGCAGTCAAACCAAATGAAAAGGAGTCAGGAGAGAGTACCTCTGCGGTGTGCACATGCTCACTGTGACTGAAATGCAGAGCAGAGCCAGGCACAACCAGTGCTGCTCTGCCTTCCAGCAATGAGGCCTGGCGCTTCTCTCCTTAACACTTGCATCACCCCTGTGCTTAATGCGAATGGTTATGAACACAGATTCTCCTGTCTGTCTCTTCCTGATCTAATTTCACTGTGAAATAGAAAGCTATTATTACATGGCTAGTTCTGATAGCTCTTCTATCACAGGATAAGACAGCTGTTCTGGGAAGTCATTGATTTGGACTGCTGACATCTTTGTAGGTAACAGCAGTTTCTATTGGTCTCATGGCATTTTGTGTTTTTGTCACTGAGCGTCCCAGGATTGGGGTTAGGGTTCAAGATCTGTTGATATGCATGTCCTCCCACTAGACAACATTTTTTTCTTTCTTCTTCTCTTTGGCTCTATGCAGCTCAGGCTGCCCTGGAACTCTCAGTCCTCCTTCTAGGATTATAGCCATACCACACCACGACATTCTTCTCAGTCTCCACCTATCTTTTATTGTTTTTAACCTCCTATTCCTCCAGTGCTCAATAGTCAAGGCACCGCTTAAAGCCATCTTTTCATCCATCCATCACCTCCAGGAACCCTGTAGAGTCCCAGCCACTCATTCATCCTGCGTGCAGCCTCACTGTTGGCTTAGTCGGGACAAATCACAGCCTCTTAGATCTACAGTCACCCCACAGCCACAGCTGCCTTCCTGTTTGAAAGCCAACAATGCCCCATTCTTTTCTTTTTCCCTTCACCTTCATTTCTATCTAATTTATTAAGGCTTAATGTCCCCAATGCCTAAGAAAAATGGAGGAGTCCCCATAAAACATTCCACTTGTTAAGTTTCAGAATGCCCATGTCTGAAGCTGTCAGCTGTTTCCCTGCAAATGTCTGAAGCCTGGAATCATGAATGGCCTTTCCTGTCCTGTCTTTTGTTTGTCTGACAACGTTACTGTGCTTCCTTGAGACTTCCTGTTTGATTAACCACACACTTGGGTGTTCAAGCTCCATGTGTCCATTATTCACCATAAAAGGGACTGAGGAAGGAACCAGCCAGTTCAACCCAAAATGATGTACAAACAAAAACAGCTGCGTATGAGCAGGAGGCCAAAAAGACAGTGGGGATCCAGGCAATCTGTAAATATCAAAAACAAGATCTATTTAGTCAGGCATGGTTAACAGGCTGCTGACTGGGGCACTGGAGGCCCATTTCATAGCTGAAGATCACTAGAGCCATGAATGAATCTGCCTCCAGTTACTTCCAGCCATATCCTCAGCACCGCCCCCACCCAGTCCGCCTCAAGGGACCAAAACTGATTCTCCGGCTCCTTTCTCTCACAGAAAAGTCAGTACCAACTAAGAGGATTCCAAAAACTTTAAGATCTATTTTATTTCCCAATCTAAAAAGCAGGCCCTCATGCCTTCCCTAAGGCAGCTATGATGAGAGTAAAAGCAGTACAGATACAGGCAGATACAAGAACAAAAGCACAGACCAGTCCACATTCTCCAGACATCTGGAAGGTTTGTCATCTAGTCATGGTCTGCATCTGCCATTGCCATCTGGGCCAGGACATCCCAGCTTTACAATGGATGCAATCTAAAACTGAAGTGTTCTCGGAATGACTCCCAGAGTGATTCCCAAGTCCACCAAAGGTCAATGAGAACTTATTTCTTGGCATGTGGTAAAAACACTGACAACAGCAATAAACAGGATTGCGTTCTAAAGCAATCTTGGTAAACAAATTTTATCACAGCTACATTACAGATGTTTCCACACTCTTTCATAATCTGTAAAATTCTAAGAATTTGTAGTCTCTAGTGAATTTTCTATCACATACATCTATCTAAAATACTCACTATAAATTCAAACTCTGCATAGAACTGCTCTACAAAGTCAGTCTGGAGCACTCAGTCTCCTGAATACATTTTGCCCATGAGGACCTAAAGCATCTAACATACACAATCACTCTCCATCCCATAATCTTTATCCTTGGACCCCAGCTTCTTCCCACATCCAAGACAGACACTGCAAGGAAAATTCCAGGTCTCTTACTTGTATGAGATTATGATCTAGCATTAAAAAATAAATCTCTGGGCATGATGGTGCACAACTTTAATCCCAGCACTTGGGAGGCAGAGGCAGGCAGATCTCTGTGAGTTCAAGGTCAGCCTAGTCTGCCGAGTTAGTTCCAGGATAGCCAGGACTATAGTAAGACCCTGTCTCAAAACAAACAAACAAAAAAACCTCAGGGGCTGATGGAATGGTTAGGCAACTAAGAACACTTGCTGCTCTTTCAGAGAACCCAAGTTCAGTTCCTAGCACCTACATCAGGCATCTTACTGTCTGACTCCAGTTCCAAGGGATTCAGTACTCTCTTCTACCTCAATCCAAATGACAAGTGAAGTCACCGATCCTATCAGACTATTTGATGTGATGAGTAGGAATGACTGAGGGACACGGCTGCTCAGGTTAACTACCAGGCCAAGGCAACTACACCAACATTAACTTTTTAAATTTTCATTTATTATTGTGCATGCCTCCATGACGAATGTGGTGGGTGCACATGTCATGATGTGCATATGTACATTGCATGACTATAGGTCAGACAACAATTCTGTGGAGTCAATTCTCTCCTCCCACCCTTATACAAATTCCAAGGATCAGACTCAGGTCCCTAGGCTCGAGTTTTAAGTGCCTTTATCCACTGAGTCATCTTACCAGCCCCAATTTCTTTGGTTAGAGATTAAAATAACATAAACTAGAATCCTTTGCCAAAACTTTTGTTTGTTTTTTTTTTTTTTTTTTGGTTTTTTGCTTTTTCAAGACAAGGTTTCTCTGTATACTCTTTGCTGTCCTGTAACTTTTTCTATAGACCAGGCTGGACTCAAACTCAGAGATCCACCTGCCTCTGCCTCCCAAGTGCTAGGATTAAAGGCGTGCACCACCACCGCCTGGCTGCCTAAGCATTTTTCTAAGAGTTTAAATTTCCCTGAGGACTTCTTGTAGTTATTTGAGTCTTGTGCTCCCAATGCTGTCAAAGACGACTCTGAATGTCCTCCTGCCTCCACCGCCCAGGTGACTGGATTATACGAGAGTACTACCACACCTATATTTAGAATTTACCTATATTCTTTAAGAACTCCATAATTTCATTATTGTTAGTCTAGTTAGCCATTGTCTTGATCCATTTTCTGCTGCTGTAAGAATAGCTCAAATTGAATAATTTATAATAAACAGAAATGTATTTGGCTCATGGTTCTGGAGGCTGATATCCCAAAACCTGCTGGGCACCTACCTGGTAAGGGGGTTCTCTGTGGATTGTAATACATAGTAGAAACATCAAATCGCAAGAGCATAAATAAGACAGGAAAAGCCAAACCTACTTTCACAATAAACCTACTACATGCCAAAGACAGGAGGCCATTTACAGTGGGTCTTGGTAAACTAACCACCTCCCTTTCAACACTGGTAGACTGGGTTGGTTTCCAACACATGAACTTGGAAAACACATTTAAACCACTGTAACCACATAGTCTAAATGTGCTCACATTCCAGAAACTAAGGTTCTAAATGTTGTAGGTAAGACCACAAAACTTAAATTCCCTTATCAATCAAATAATTTTACATTGCCAAGGTGCTATTACTTATTCCTAAGATGGTCACAGATTTTGGAAACATACAGGCAGACTATTTATTCCTGCCTTTGATTAAAATATGAGCTGAAGGCAGGGAAATTATAACTTCCTAGTTCCTGTCAACTTATTTGATGATGTGCCTAAATCCTTCCTAAGCTCTTCTTTGGGAAGAATGTAGGACATTTTCATTCTCTTTGAAAGAAATTGATGGACTACCCCTGAGAACATGTTTACACTTCTATATTTTACCAGCTGGGGAGAAAAAAAAGAATTGGGACGGGGTCTTTTAAACCCACCACTCACCCCCTCCCACGCAACAAGGAGTGCTACCCTACCCAACAAGAAAGGAAACTCATCAAATCATCGGTGCTTCTCACGTGGTGGTAGAGCCACATTCACCACACAAGTACAGAAGGCAGGGACTAAGTAGGCCTATAAAGAAAGCAGAAATGGAAGCGGCGGAGACAGAAGCATGGAAATTCATTGCCAGCTCATGGAAAGACCTCGTTAAAAGTGTTTGGGACTGGGTTGGGTTTGTTTTTTTGTTTGTTTTAATCTTAAATTCTAGAAGTGGAAGTAAACTATGACAAGGAGCAACACAAAAAAACCATTGCTAACACAAGTCCTAAAGGGGAATTATGACCCTGTCTCAGAAATAAAAGCCAAAACAGAACAGTAACCTTTAAATGAACCATAGTGCACTGATGCTCTGGAAAGATTAGAAAGAGGGAGGCTGACTGCTTGGCAAATTTGCATATACAGAAATCAAGGTGAATAGCATACTCTGGAGCCTAAAAGATGGAAATGGTGACAAAGGAAAGTTCCTGGGGGTACAGCAGCTATCACTCTATCAGTCAATAAAAAGGTGCATTAGACCTACTAGGCAAACTTAAGTAACACACACACACACACACACACACACACACACACACACACACACACACCACACACACACATGAAGCCACCACAGAAGGGTCAGAATTTACTGGGAGCAGAGGAGAAACATAATAGAATTGGAGATCAACCGGCTGCCTTCAGGCCTTATCTTTAGTGATGTCAGATAAAGGGAAAAGTTGAACCAACTCAGCAATTCAGCAACCAGAAAGGAGTTGTGGCCAAGGTAGGAAGTAGATAAAGTGGCATTCCCCTGCATAATGAGAGTTTACTGACCACCCTTCAGAATAGCATAGGGTATGCTTTCCCTTTCCTATCAGTAGACATTGACAAAACCCAGGGCCTCATTCTGAAATTCAATAAATTCCTTCGACATTCCAAGCGCCATTAAGACTAAATATTACACAACTAGTTAAAGTACTCTGAACCTAACAGTTGCCCCTTTAAGAAAGTCTCCTTTACAAATAGGTAGAAAGCCTCTCTCTCTCTCTCTCTCTCTCTCTCTCTCTCTCTCTCTCTCTCTCTCTCTCTCTCTCTCTTTTTGTAACAGAAAATCCAAATCCAGAGTTTTTCAAGAAAATTCTGAGACACCAGGTTTAGCTCTCTGTTGTGAGTTACTTAGTCCTTCACCCAATTTAAGGTCTCCATAGTCTGCTATTTCTCATGTGCCAACTCTGCTCTCAGGTGGCAGCGTGGCAAGGGCATAAAACAGAGCAGGTCAGCTCAGGCTTCCACCAACACCCACCTGTGTGACCAAAGAAAAGCCACGAATCATCTCTCCTGGTTCTTTACAGACATTAGCTCTTAAGAGTGAAGAACTCGGGCACCCAGCACAGGGTACGCCACCATCTGCACTTGCTCTTAGCCAGAACAACTAAGAAGCAATCGTCTGTCTCTCTTCTGTTAACCAGCTTGCACACTGAGACCATGCATGAAAGGCCAGCAGTGCCTTCACAGTTCCCTGCTTATTTTTAGAACTTGTTCAAATAATTCAGCCCTCCTGGAAAGTCCTTCATTCATGCCCACTAGCTTTCTTCAAGACCCAGGAAGCTTCCCTTGGCTGACTTCTCTCTCACCTCTTGAGGTACTCTGCAGGCACCCCTAGCACTTTCAAAATGTCCAACTGAATCACTTTTCCTGTTGATGAATGTTTTTGTCTTACCCCCCCCCCAAATGCATTACACATTCCCTCAGGGTAGAACAAGTGTCTTCAGTATTCATTACATATTACAATACCCTTAAATAAAAATTTTTCTCCCTCGTTGCCATTTAAATAATGCTTTGTCCAACAAATAGAAACCCAATGCAACAAGTTCAGTCATTTTGAGTGGGAGAAACTCTTCAGATAAGTAGAATTATGTCACAAAGCTTCACATGCTTCTCCAGGAAAGCCACACAATTCAAGCTTGGATTTATGATATCTAATAGACTCCATGACAAGTCACTCCTTGGTAAAGACTAAAGGAATGAAGATGAAGACTTCTCAGGAGAGAACGTGTGCAGAACACTTTGTTTTCAACCTGGGATTCAAAAAGCATATTATCTAAAAATAAATAAACAAATAAATCCTTGACAGTGTGACCAATGCAGATATCCTTAAAGTCTCTAAACTTGGGTCAACAACCACAAGTTTACACTTTTATATCAACCCAAATCACAGCCTATTTTAAATGAGGAAAACCAAGAGGACTCCTTACCCTGAACACCCGCTATGTTCTGCCTCCAAGGCTTGCCTTCAGAACAACTCCCTGGTCAGTAGTCAACTTGAATCGGCTGGCTCATTTGTTCCCTCAACAGATACTCATTAGTAACTATTGATGCCAGCATGTGCCAGATGAAGAAAAAAAAGAAAAGAAATATCTCTTAGCTCTCCCAAATCCTGTGCTAGCTTATTTTTAACAAGGCTAATACCATAAACAAATCACCTATATATTATGTGCTACAATTAGGTAAAAGCACATCTGTAATCCCAAGCCATTGGAAACTTGGAGGCAGAAGATTGCTTCAACATCAAGGCCAGGCTGAGCTGTGTAGCTACATAGTTGAGTCTGAGGTAGCCTGGGCTACATAGCAATATCCTGTCTCAAGAAGGAAGGAAAAGAGGAAGGGATGGAGGGAGAAATATGTAGAAGACCTATTTTGTAAATCAAGTTTTCCACCAATTTTTCAAAACAAAAAGGTGAGATAAAAATCCGAGATATAAAACAGTCATTCAGTGTTGCCCTCAGTACAACAGGAAGGCAGGAAGGCACTTCACAGCTGGAGACCAAAAAATAAAAGGAGGGAGCCTAGGGACTATAAGCCCTGAAGTTTTAGAAGAAAACAAAGTACATCCCTAGTTCACCTCCCAGCTTTTCCAGAGGCGCTCCTCCCTCAAGAGAATCTGAGTGTGCATTGTCCAAGAAAGAGATAGTGGCTTTATTTTATTTCATGAATATGTAGCTGCAGAGGGCACCAGACTGACTGGGCCCAGTTATTTTCAGCTGGCCCCTGGACGACTGCACAGGAAGAAATGCAGATGGACTCCAATGAGCCTTCTGGCGGCCTCTATTAGGGGAGCTGTCGATTTTAAGCCCAAATGAACAAGCACCTAACTTTATCATCTTACAAGAAAGAAGCTTGCAGATCCCAGAAGGGCCTGCTTACAAATCCCAGGGCAAGCAACCAAGACAGGGCAACAGAACACTGTCATGCACAACCATCTTGAAACCCTACACTGAAATTGACCATTTCAGATAAGACAGGCTCATCCCTTATTTTTAAGTCTCAGGAATTCTGAGCAGTAAAAATAAACAAACAGCTCTGCTCTAAACTTTAACACTTCTCCCTAAAACCCAGAGAACAGCAGTAGGGCTGTCAATTAAGTCCAGCCAGGGACTGGATGCAAGCAAAGCTAGGTTTTGTTCTATTTCCTGTTAGCTCTAAGCAGATAATTGGATGACTGTTCACCTGCCTGGCCACTTCAACACAGGACTACACTCAGTTGTTGACTATCATACCAACAGCGCAGACTACTCATCTTCTAACTGTGAACATCATCAACTAAATAATCTCAAACCGATGTCATACACATTAAGCAAGTGAAAAAACAGTGTCGAGTGTCCTTTCCTGGGGATGACCTGATAACCCACTGTAGGGAGCTTTCTCAACAATAGACAGGTGCATATGTATTTTTAGCTAAAACTTGGTTATGACCATTTCTAAAAAAAAAAAAAAAGAAAAAGGTTAACAATACAATTTCAAAAATATATACTTCCTTGTGAAAATTTATGAATAAACTTAAATTTAATAAGTTTTCTCATAAAAGTTTACATAGACTGGGGCCTGGGGAGATGGCTCAGCAGTTAACAGCACTTGCTGTTCTTCCAGGAGCAAGGTACGGTTCCCAGCACCCATGTGACAGCCCATAACTGTTTATAATTACTGGCCCAAGGCATTCAATGCCATCTTCTGACCTTCAGAAGTTCCTACATACATACTGTGAGATACTTACATGCAAGCAAAACACTCTTACACATAAAATAGAAATCTTTCTGACTTCAAGTCATATTATAGTCTTAATTTTTACTTAAAAGAGAAAAAAGACATAGAAATAGGTATGGTAGTTCACATCTGCAGTTCCAGAAGTAGAGAGGCAGAAGCAAGATTGCTGCAAGTTACAGGCCAGCCTAGACTACACAGTGAGTTCAGGTCAGCCTGGGCTACAGAGTGAGATCCTGTCTCAAAAAACAAGATCAAATAAAATGACATCGTTCTTTCAATTCCATATAACATAATAGAAATAAAATTACTACGTGACCAAATTTCAAATCAGTTACTACACTGACACAAGGCTTGGGAAAAGAGATGGCATTGATAAAAACACATAAGAGCTCCATGTACTGCTCTGAAGAATGGAAGTTAATGTGCAATTCTCTAGGGCATGCATAATTCAGCCCATCATTCATTCACTCCACCAACACTACTGAACACTCTACCAGACACACTACTAATCACTGACGACAGGAAAGCTCCAGTCTCCATCCAAACGGTTAAGTGGACCCTCTCTGCAATTCTCAATTGAGACTTATTATAACATAAACAGTGTTGTGGTTCTCTGGCCATCTTACCACAAAGCCTGAGGAGCCACTGACAAACTTTTCACTAAGTAATTAGAGATAAGATACACATTTTTAGATCAACTGGTCATTCTGAAATATGGCGGCTCCAATACTGATAGTTCCCAATTCCTGATGGGTTGACTGAGGATTTTTTGAGTTTACAGTGAGGAATAACTTATGAACATTTAGAAGATAGCAGTCTTTGGATTTTGACTTGATCTAGTCCTAGGCTACAACTAATTCAGTATTCTTAGCCAAAGAACCACAACACTACTCACCTGCAAGCATTAACAGCAAATCTCAGGGCACTTTTGCTAGGTATGATGCCCAGAAGCTAGCTGCACCACATGCACTTTCAGGTGATCATACTTTCAAGTTGCAAAGGCTTTATTAAGGGCATAACCCCATTGCAAACTGAAAGACATCTGTATAAGGAGCAAAATGGGAGGCTGAAACAAGTTTGTCAAAATATGACAATAATCAGGTAGAATTCAATGAGGGTACACACTGGCTTTCTTTAAGCTGGGCAAAGGGTAAGAAGTAAATTTAAACATGGCTCCATCCAGTCGTCCCACATTAATCTTATCCAGGTCACTGGATCGGAAGAAAGAGCTAACCTAAAACACAACTTTAAATTTGCAAACAGTAAATGAAGGCTTGGGTCTAAGAGACGTTCCTTAGTGTGAGATGATAAGAATTTGATAATGTAAGTTAAAAAGGAACAACAGCCTAAGGAAAATCAAGGAAGAAAACCAAAGGAGTTGGGCGTTTCTGAGTCAATCTGCATGTGAGTTTTTACTTTAAAGGAATAAACCAGACACTCTTTTAAGAGATTTGCTAGAGAAACTATTACCTGTAGAGACCAATCCAGTCTCTAACGAGTCCAAGACTTACCTGCAGCAGGACTTCTAGGATCACACCTACAGGAACCTCGTGGTTGCCTTCATGGAGCTACAGACATCTAACCCCTGACAAGCTAGAGGCTTTATAAACTGTAAGATATTATAAAGACCCCTTGCTAGGATATGGTAAAAAGCACTACAACTTTAAATGCCACTTATTAAGCTCTTAGGACAGGGCCTTCAATCGGCTACACCTTTCTATTAGGCACTGTGGGATGCATTTTAGGTATTTTTAAAATGTTTGTGGAATATCTGGCAGAAATATGAGAATGTATGCACACAGAGAGGAGGGACATGATAAAAAGCATATCCAACTTCCTAAAAGGATTTAGAACTGAAATAACCCAATGTTACAACTCCCACACCAACATGACCAAGGATAAACTGATGGAGAAGGGTGCCTCAGAGCTCTAACTTTTCCTCTGATGTGTATGCTTTCTTCTGGGTGCCCTGGAAAGGTGGGAGAAGGAATTTGCAGAGAAAGAAATGAACTGCAGAACAGGGAAATAGCCAACAGCAACTTTTATAAAACTGTTCAACCACTGGCCATTAAAGAACAGCTCCTTAACTCCTCAAGTTGGAACCTGCAAAATGTAAATCAGGCCTTTGTGAGACAAACTAAAATAGTGTCCCCTCAGGGTGCACAAATACCACAGTGAAGTCACCAGCTTGAGCTACTCTCTGACATAGTCAGAGCCCATATTACAAAGATTTTTCCCAGGAGAAAAGGAAACTTTGCTGTTTGTTTCATGTTAAACATTAATACATACTCATTAGAGGGCCAAGTCACCTTATGTGTTGATTTTGATTTATACACACACAAGACATTTCATACAGATTAAAGCACATCCTAAAAAAAGCTTATGAAAAGCTTGGGAACTGGATTGTAATACTAACTTTGGAAGTTCTATAAACTTTGACTGGCTTGCTTGTATAAACAGTTTCTTAACCTAATTGTTTTAAGTATGAGAAAAGGCTACCTTTTTGCAAGATCAAAATCCCGACTGCCAAGTTTCCATTCACAATAATTATTGCATTAACTAAAGGGGCTACTTAAGAAAAATCAAATCCTCAGCTACAGTACTACTTTCAGCAAGTCCCTAGTTATTGCTAAAACTCGCTTTTAATATTATTACCAGATGTAAATGCTACACTTTTAAACAGCAACTAAGTAATCTATATACATTATTCAAAAAGAAGACCTGAAAGTTGAACGCAAAATAGAACTTTTTGGGAATCGGTGCCTGAGACTTCTCTCCACAACAGGAAGAAAATATAGTTGTGATTCCCAACTTTAACTCTTCATATCCAAAGATGTGCTGTGCCCTGAACCCTACCTACTATATTACTGTATATGGAAGTTGAGTAATGGCCGCTGTCTGAATCCATCCTGGGTTTCCTCCATTTTTTACATCAAGTGATAGTACTAGCTATAAGGATCTAATTTATACCTATCCAATGTCAAAATATGATTCGGCCTCCCCCAAAACGGTACCAGTTAAAATGACCACACAATCTAGTATATGAACATTTCTGAAGGGTACATAAACACCTGTCATTGGTGGTCTCCCAGCTGTGAACCTTAGCAACTGAAGACAAATTGACCTGTTGCTATTTGTATTATTTGGATATATCTGGTCATGTTTCATTTTCATAATAAAAAAGTGACTCACGATCATCACCAAAACATGTACATTGCTTGTAACTACTTAGGTATGCTTTGACTTCACCATGTTTTTCTCTAAATTTTGAGACAGGGTCTCACTACGTAGCTCTGGCTGGTTTGGAACTTGCTATGTATACCAGGTTGGCCTTGAACTCACAAAAATCAGCCTATGTCAGCCTCCCAGAGTGCTCCAACACACGTAACCCTAGATTTGATTTATTTTTAAGTTTTGCAGTGAGTAAAGTTCAACATCAAAAGGAAGGCTAGCAGAGTGGTGGCTGGGCCTATTCTTTCACACTGCTCGCTTGAGTTTCCCATGCTCTGGAGGGGCAAGGCTCAATATGCACCATTTGTTTAAGGGTATGTGAAATTTGAACTGGATGGGAGATTTAATGGATGCACAAAACAGTCATGGTACTTGACTCCAGGGGAAATAATTAGTTAGCTACAGCCCACAGAGTTACGGAGTCAAGGAGTGAATACACTGAATATCAAAACACTCTGATAGGTCAATCCTTGCCTGCTTGCCCTAAATTGTTAAGCCAGCATTCATGCATGCATATATACCCAGTCATTAAAAAAAAAGAGGTGGGACAGAAAGTAGAAACATCAACGCCATGGCACATAAAGCTCTCCCCTCCCCACCTACTCCACCACACACATTTCCTGCAGGACATCATGTCCATCCCAAGAACAAGTACCATAAGTTCACTCAAGATATCATAAACTATACAACTAAAACCTGTAAAGCACATGTGTGTACAATAACTATGCTGCTATGAAAATATTAAGAGTAAACCCATGCTGGGCGTTGGTGGTACATGCCTTTAATCCCAGCACTCGGGAAGCAGAGGCAGGCAGATCTCTGTGAGTTCGAGACCAGCCTGGTCTCCAGAGCCAGTGCCAGGATAGGCTCCAAAGCTACACAGAGAAACCCTGTCTCTTTAAAAACCAAAAAAAAAAAAAAAAAAAAAGAGTAAACCCGCTGGGCATGGCTGCACTCAGGAGGCAGAGGCAAGCCCATCTCTGTGAGTTAGAAGTCAGCCTCATCTACAGAATGAGTTCCGGGACAGCCAGAATGAGACCGTCTTATGTCATTTAGCAACCAACACAAGACTTTTTCAATAAAATCAAGTCCAAGCATATAGAAAATGTCATGCTGCGGTCCTAATGAGGGGAAAAGCCCTTTGACCTAGTTAGTAGCATGGCCCAAAGTAAACATATCTGGCTCCCAACAGTAGGAGCCTAACCTGACTGCTACTCTCCTACCCTAGCACACTGGCTCTGCAACAGAGAATTTACCAGGGAGTAGTCAGTCTATGCCTCTGCAATCACCTGAATCTCAGCTCCTTATGCCTAGAGGAGGAGGAAGCCAAGATTATTCAGAACTTTTCAACTGCATCTCAGGCACTCGGGAGATGTCAAGGCCTTTTCTTTGGTTTTGAATTTTGTTTTTATTTTGTTGTTGTTGTTTTCTGGAAATGGATTAAGCAAGACTTCAAGGGGATTCAGAATTGAACAGAAAAAAATAAGTAAAAGGTTAAAAATAACTGGACATAAATTGCAAAACTCATTTTGGGCAACTTAAAAAAATTTCAAGACCCTTAAAAATTTCTCCTGGGTGTCTCCCTCCCACAGAAAGGCACCTGTCCCAAGACCTGACTTCTACACTTCTATATAGTGCCCATGCCTTTTGAAAACCAAACTCATCCATTTCTTTAGTTACTAAAAAGCAGAGGCCTCACAGTTTCATTTTGTGAACTTGTTTTCAAAATGTTCCATCTGCCTGGTGACTCACCCACAAATAAAACTGTGTTTACTACAAAGGCACTAAATAGTGCTTTTCTAAATCTTATTCCACACAGGATAACTTACACTTTTCAAGGCACTTTCTCTAAAGTCATATTCCTGCTTTGAAATCCTGATATAATGGTTAGTGTGCTACAGAGTAACGGAAAGAAAACTATGAAACCATGATCTAAGAATGATCTGCCTACATAATGTCCCTTTCAAATATTCCTGACTTTATTAGCTCTACAGAACTGCCATGATTTGGACGAGCATGGGGCAGTCTGTTCTCTTTGGAAGTTCTTTAGTACCAGCTACTGGTAAAATCAAGTGCTCTGATGCAATGGGGATGGAAGCTCCTCAGGCAGTTTCTCACACTTACATTGCACTATTGAACACAACAACGAGCTTTTCTGTTTGCTTGTATGTCTCAAAAATAAAGGAAAACTTTCCTAGATCAAACAGGAATTTTGATCCATTCAGAGAATCACAGCCTTTTCCCATCTATGGTTCTGCCATGAAGTTTCCTACTATATACACCCCTTTCCTGAAATGAAGCATGTTTCTACACTTGTTTGGATCAAAGCAAAAGGGAAGACATCGAGGAGAGCCTTTGAGCCTTTTACACCGGAACAAAACTGCCCCGCAATTACGGTGAGTGTCTTCATTACCTTTTTGTTTTCTCTCTACTAGGATTAGCAGTGAAATAGTTCTTAATTAAGTCTGAACAGCTCTAAAGAACAGTAACTTTAAAAGTAAACTTCTTCTTTAATTACACATAGGCGGTACCGGCAGTAAAGGCATTTGCTCCCCTCAAATTTCCTTATCAGAGCTAAGAGCAATCATTCTCAACCCCGGAGAGAGACAACTAAACATTTTAAAGACAAGTGTTTCAAGCAGACCTTCAGGACTAAGGCAAGCATGCGATGTGATAGCCCTGCCAGCATGGGTGTTTCATTAGCGCTTCTGCGGGAAAAGGCGAGTGGGGGGTGTTGGTCCAAAACCCTGACTGCTGAAATAGAAGATAATCAACGGAGTAAGAATCCGGTTAGGTTAGAAAGAGTAAGAAAACAGACAGATGCTAGCGTGGGACATGGTGGCCCTCACCGGATGTTCAAAGCGAGATGAATTTTAGAAGTTGGAGAAAGGAATTTCTGTGTGTGGCCCACGCTGGAGGGCAGACCGTCCGCACGCGGCTGGACAGGCCCCTCAGGCTGGACCAGCGGCTCCATGGAGGCAGCCCCGGAGCTGGGCCGTGAGCGAGAAGTAGTGGGGAACAGGGCTGTCACCGCTTACCCAGGTGCAGCGTGAGGTTGATGGAGTTGGGGTATTGCACCCCGGCCAGCATGGTCTGGCTTTGCCACCAGGTGGTGTCGGCCTGGTTGTTGTAGTCGGTCAGGAAGGCTGCCCCGTGCTGCAGGTGGAGCTGGCCGGCGTCGCACAGGTGACAGGACTTGGTGACTCCGGTCACCCCAGTCTGCACGCAGTACTCCTCGGGCGGAGTCCCACACGTGTTGGTAGCCACCACGGTCACATTGAAGGCGGCATTAACGAACTCGGGCATGCAGCGCTGCGGCCGCCCGCCCTCATCCGCGCACTCGTCCATGGCCGCCCGGACACAGCCCGCCGCAGCCGCCAGCACGGCCAGCAGCGGCCACAGCCGCCCCCGGGGCCGCAGGGCCAACTCGGCCCGCCCGCCGCCCGTCATCCCACCACGCTCGGGCCCTCGGCGAAGGCTGGGGTGCCGCGCTGCTCTCGCCTAGCGGCGTGCCCCGAGGCTGCTCCTCCGCTGCGGGTCGAGGCCGGGCTGTGGACCGGGCTGGTGGCCGAGAACCGGGTGCGGAGCCGATGGGTGGGCGTCCGAGGCGAAGACCGCGCTGCCTCCGCTGCTTCCCGGTGTGGAGCTCGCACTGGGCGCCGACCCCCGACTTCCGAGCGCGCACCCGAGAGCGCGCCCCAGGAGGAAGGAGCAGGGGGTGGGGTCTGCCGGGTGGGGTGGGATCTGGCGGAGGAGAAAACCCAAGACCGGCCTCCTCAGCAGCTCACGAAGCCCGGGAGCGGTTCCCCGCCCTACGCGTCCTCCCCAGCGACTCCCGGCGGCGGCAGGGGCAACCGCTGGAGCTCCGGCCTTGGAGGGCGGTGGGCCCGAGAAGGTGGGCGGGGCGGGAGCAATAGGGAGGGGTGTGAGGTGGGCGGGGCGGGAACCAGAGGGCGGGGCGAGAGGTGGGCGGGATCGGGAGCAAAAGGGAGGGGGCGCGAGGTGGGAGAGGAGCGGAGGCAAGGAGGAGGGAGGTCCCCTGGATGGGCGTGACTAGAGGTGGGCTGGGAGAGGCTGGGTATAAGAGGGAGCGGCCCCAGGTGGGCGGGGAGGGAGCGTGAGCGAAGGAGGGGAGGCGGGACGTGAGGTGTAGGGCGCGGGGCGTTGCATGCTGGGAGGGCAGGGGCCTCGGTGGAGATCCCTTCGAGATTGCCTTCGGGAATCCTCCCCCTGGTTCTTCGTCCTAAGAGGATCTTGTCCTGGAGGGTATCCCGGACTAGGAGGGGGTTCTTAGAGAGCGTCGCGGGTTCGGGAGGTGGTTCGGAATGTGTCTTTTGACTTCACGATGACTTGGACCGTGGTCCACCCAGGTGTCAGTCCTTACGGTATAGGCTCTCACGGTATAGCCCAGCCACTACCCAGCGCTGGGGCCTGAACCACCCCGCTATGGTACCGAGGCCTGTATCGCCAGACGTCCCCGGGATGCCTCCTGTAGCGCTTAACCCCGCTGAGGAGATCCCGGGGTATACAAGGGACTGGGTCCAGTCTCAGCTTCGGAGTCAGTTTTGTGATTTCCTTGTTCTAAATTAAAGTGTAACTGTCATTTACCCGGGCAAGGAAGGAAGTGAGAAGGCTGGGAATGGAATGACATTTTCCCTCTGGATATGCAGACTCGCTTTGAAATTCTTCCACTGTGTTGTTTGTGTTTCCCAGCATGCCTTTAAAAGACTTGAAATTATCTGGATCCTGACATCTTCCTTTTCGGACCTGCTGAGTCACGGAATATTGTCAGTGCCAGAATGACTCAGTTCGCAGAGCCCGAGCCAAAAGATCATGAGTTTTAGTCTCAGATCAGAACTACCTACAGTGCTGATGGGACAAGCAGACAGGGGAAGGGAGGTTGCTGCAAAAATGATCCAGTTGAGAGCCGGGCGTGGCAACACACTGCTGTGATTCCCAACCGGAGATGCAAAACAGACTCACCAAGTGACCGCTCCAGGCGCATTTTTAAAAAACTTTCGAACTTAATGATACAGTGATAACAATAAATACGATTTTGGCTTCAGTAGTCCTTTTAAGGCTAAGGATATTGGCCCGTCGGTGGTGGCACACGCCTTTAGTCCCAGCACTTGGGAGGCAGAGGCAGGTGGATCTCTCTCTGTGAGTTCGAGACCAGCCTGGTTTACAAGAGCTAGTTCCAGGACAGCCTTCAAAGCCACAGAGAAACCCTGTCTAAAAAAAAAAAAAAAAAAAAAGATTAAGGATATTGGTATCTACAAGATGGCTCAGTGGGTAAGGCACCTGCCACCAAGTCTGAGTTCAATCTATTTCCATAACAACACCATGGCTCTCGTGTGCCCACATATATAGACACACAAAAAACTAAATAAATAATGTAATTTAAAAAATAGAAATAGTGGGCATATGAAATAGTGAAATAAGTAAATGATAGGTAATGATAGTTAGGGTCAGTGTTGAGTCCTAATTAAGAAGGCCTTAAGGATAACGGACTACTGTGATGAGTAGGGGTTACTGTCCAGGGAACTTGTAATACTGAACCTACCTGGGAAAGCACCCACCTGCCTATTTGCTGAGATGGTGGAGATTATGTATGCTGAAGGTCTCTAACACTTTACCCCTATAACTCTTTTCAGAAAGAAAACTGGGAGCTATAATAACATTTTAGATGGCTGAAGCAAAATCAGTCTATCCCTGGAGGCGTAATGTCTCAGTTCATTAAACATGCCAAGTAAATTGGTGTGTGTCCTTTTCATTGCTCTCTTTGGGCTTCAGATGTCCAAAGTTAATTTCAAGCTGTTATTTATGATAATCTCATCACAGGAACCTTATCTCTTATTTGTACAGCACATGAAGGAACCTTGAATTAACCTCTTTATTGCTCACTGGAATGTGTTAAAGTAACAAAGTATTGGGTTTGTTTGTTTGTTTGTTTGTTTGTTTGTTTTTTAGAGAAACAAATTGCATCCAACCACTGTGCTTAATGATGCAACTTTGTTTCATTGTGTGGATTTGGTGGGTAGGGTGGGGGTGGGGAGAGGTGATGAGACAGGGTCCTACTCCATGGTCCACAGGCTGGCCTGGCTCCCACATCCGTTCTCCTGCCTCAGCCTCCTCAGTGCTGAGATTGTAGGCATGAGCCTCCATGCCAGCCATCATTTTGTGAGTATTGATTCAAATAAACCAATGACTTTGTAATGCAATCATGAAAAGAAATCTAGACACTGGATGCTGGATGATAACATATTTGAAGTACCTAGAGGCACCACAGTTACCAACAGACTTGCTATTTAACAAGAAAATAAATTTGATGGCACCTCACTGGAATGATTTCCTAACATCCACTACAGGCTAAGGCATGAGGATCTTTGGTTCCAGACCAATAAGAACCTATCTTTCTTACCTGCCCTGCCTCAAAAAAAGCATATAAGATTTACTGTAAATTACACAGTTTTGTTCTTTCTTTACTCCTCCTCCTCTTCCTCCTCTTTCTCTCCTCCTCTTCTACCTTCCTTCTCCTCCTCCTCCTTCTGATTGTTTTGGGTTTTGGTCAAAAGATTCCATAGCCTAACCCTTTTAAACACACATTCTTAACTATTTTGAAACTCCATTATATACTAAACAGACATGCTATTTATGAGGGAAAACATGAAAGAAAATCGAGTTCAGGTTTGTGAAATTCAGATTCTCTTAATGCCGGGTCAACAGTGACTTCATGCAACAAGGCAGGTGGCTATACAAGATGAAAGCATGTGGCTATGCAAGCTAAATGCCCACCAAAGAGCCTCTATCTCCCAGTTAAACCTCCAAAGCATAAGAGACTTGTACTTTCAGTATATATCTGAATAACTTCATGGGAAGATGCTCTATAGCTAAGCCACCTGTGAATCTGTAGGCATGCCCACCCCTACGAAACTGAACAACAGTACCCCATCTGGGACAAAGCCACTTGGGAAAGGTTGCTATTGCCAGTAGTGGGTAGGTTAAAAGGTAGCAGGATGTCTACTGCTTAAGTGTCTAGAGAGCATGTTATATAATTAGAAAGAAATTTAAAGTGTGTGTTGCCTTTCAAGATTATACCTTTGTTATGTTTTTAACCCTTTATAATTACCGATGTGTTTAGTTTTCCATTTTTTAGTCTTTCTGAGCTCATCACCAATTCCATTGTCTCCACACTTAAGGACATTGTACTATCTGCCTTGTCCTTCATGTTTAGAAATGTTACCATCAACAACAACTAGCATTAATAATATGATGGTGTTTGCCTGTATTTGTATATTATTTCCATTTTTCAAATTTTCTCTGGAGCACAGGATGTTATTGCCTCTGTAGCACTGAAAAAACTAAGCCACAAGGTTAAGTAACCTCTGACCCCAAGTAAGAAGTAAAACAGGACAAAGGCTGCCCTTCTGGCACTCTGTGCACAGAGGTTTCCTTCTGCTGTGTAAAGGTCATAAGAGGAATGAGGGTAAATGAAGCACTGTTTTCCACGGCCAAGGTTTCTCAAGCTATCAAATAGGAGTTTAAATTGCATAGAAATTAAAGTGATACTGAAAAGTAATTAGAATTTCTCTTCAAAGTTACAGTAACTACATATGGTATTTTGGGTTAGTCTTGGAGATCCTGTCTGTACCCTTGATACAAATCCCAGCATAACAAGATAAGAAGCCTTGTGTGGCTCAGGTAAAGAAAGACAAGATTCCTCTTGTATAAGTAGACTTAGTCATTTTGGTTTCTTAGTCATACAGGTTTCTTAGTCATTTCAAATCACAAGCCTTTAGCTTTTTTTCTTAAGTACGTGTGTATTATGTCATCATTTCTTTGTTTTTTTAATTTTCAGTTTTAGCCCATTCTACATTCTAGATATGAAATATCAGATTTCATAAATTTAAGTCATTTAGTCCTTAACACAGGTACTTAAGAATAAAAATTTCTAGCAGGACATGACGCATGCCTTTGATTCCAGCACCCAGGAGGCAGAGACAGGTGGATCTCTGTGAGTTCAAGACCAGATTGGTTGGTCTACAAGGCAAGTTCCAGGACAGCTAGGGCTGTCTTGAGAAACAAAAAAAGAAAAGAAAAGAAAGGAAAAGAAGAAGAAGAAGAAGAAGAAGAAGAAGAAGAAGAAGAAGAAGAAGAAGAAGAAGAAGAAGAAAGAAGACCGTGTAAGTACTCCATCAGTTAATGTGTCATAAATGCTGATATGCCTGGGCCTGGATCTTGTCATTGTTAGTATTAATCAATTGAAAACATTTTCTGATTCCTGTTACAATTCTCCTTTGATCCAGAGGACATTCACAAGCTTGTTGCTCAATTTCCAAACATTTAGAGATTTTTCAATTCTCTTAACTATATAATTAGTCACAGTATTGTTATTGAGAAATGGATAAGTAACACTGTTGTGGAATATTTAACTATGTAAAGATGTGTTACATTTGTTTATGTTGTGTAATATTACTTTAAACTGTGTAAAGGTGTATTACATTTGTTTCTTTTACTTTGGTTAACAATATAAAGATGAATTAAATTTGTTTAGGCTGCATTTATGTAAAGATGTTTAATTATGTAAAGATGTATTTCATTTGTTTCACCTTGCCTGCCTAAGGCACCTGACTGGTCTAATAAAAAGCTGAATGGCCAATAGCTGGGCAGTAGAGGGATAGGCCGGGCTGGTGAACAGAAAGAATAAATAGGAGAAGAGGAAAGACCAGGGAGAAAGAGAGGACTGGACAGGCAGCCGCCAGTCAGTCAGACATGAGAAGCAGTTATACAGATGGAAACAGAAGGGTTATTATTTATGATGTATTAAAGCTTGCCCAAGGATTCAGAAAGCAAATTCAGCCACAAGCCATCAAAGCCAGGCACACACCTTTAATTCCAGCAGACAGAAGCTAGGGGGTGATGGTACACACCTTTAATCCTAGGACTCAGTATTAAGAGATAGACAGATCTCTGTGAGTCCAATGCCATCCAGATCTACACAAGATTGATCCAGCCCTAAAGAGAAACAGCTCACACAAAGATGATCTCATCACCTGGGATCACAAGCCTTTAATCCCAACATTAGGAAGACATATGAGACAGGAGCAAGGTCTCCATATCAGGCATTCATTCTCCAGTCACATTGAGGATAGGAAGACATTGAAGTCTCAGCATTCTCCAGCCACGCTGAGGAGAGGCACCAATCTGAGGTTTGAGAGAGCTTGTGGATCAGCCATTTCAGTCTGAGGTAGAGTGACAGCTGCTTTGCTTTTCTGATCTTCACCTTGAAGCTTGAACCCTAATATCTGTCTCTGGGTCTTTTATTTTTCATATTACAAAAGGTAAAAAGCCCTGAGGAAAAAGGTAGATAAAGAGAAACAGGTTAGTTTAAGTTAAAAAGAGCTAGCCAGAATCAAGTGTAATCTAGGCCAAGCATTCAAAACTAATACTAAGTCTCTGTGTCGTGATTTGGGAGCTGGTTGGTGACCCAGAAGAAAAAGGCTGGTACATAACACCTTGATTTTCTGACATGGACATGGAGAGGTGAAAGAGAACTCTGGCTCAAGCAAACTAGAAAGGAAGGGATGACCCAGCTCCAACCACCACACAAGTGTCTACCACAGGAGCAGCAATGGCCTCCCAACAATAGAGACCAGTCACCAGAGCTGGCTTCTTCAGACCAGTGATAACTCCTAGACTTCTGGGCTTACTGTGACATAGACACAGACACACACACACACACACACACACACACACACACACACACACACACGCACGCAAAAAAAAAGACATTTTCATAATAAGCAAGATAGATGTTGGGAGTCACATTACTACTAAATATTCGTGACCCTAAGTTATCCACCAAGCTGGCGAAACGTGATAATGGCATCTTTCACTTGACACTGTATTTGTCATTTCACATTTCATTTGGTGTTCAGGAGGTATATATGCACCCTTAGTTTTCTCAGTTCTAATTGAGGACTATGACTCTTCTAAGCATTTTGCTCTGCTGTTTCAGTGGGTCCTTAGCTTCTTACTAGTCCTGTGTTCAGATGAAGAAACTGAAGCCATATGGTATTAAGGAAAACTGTCCGTGACAACTGATGTTGGATTCAAACTCAGAATATCTGGCACTGGAACCTAAGACTTCTCCTCACAGTACACACATGAACAAACGATTATCTGAAATTTTCTACCTGGCAGTGGCATTTTTAATGCTCAGTATATGACTTCATTTGACCTCTCTAACAACCTTAGGATGTGTGCCTTTTTACTATTATCTCGTTTTATAGAACAGAAGGGAAAGGCATAGGAAGATCTCAAAGCCAGTATGTGGCAGAGCTGACGCTCTAGCACAGACAGCTTGCCTCTAGAGTCTTAGTCTTCGTCGTAATGCAATACTGCTTCCCAACTGCTGCCGAGATGTCATGGGTCAAACATCAGTTCCCACGCATGGTTGCATGGTCATGCCAGAGACACAGACCAATCTTTACTTAGGTCTCATAGTTCTGTCAGAGATGCTGACACATTTAGCACATTAATAAGAGCACAAGTTTTCTTTCAGCTTTTTTATCTAAAATATATTTTAAACATAATAGAAATAATCTGCCTACAGTCATATTGATAAATGTCATTACCTAAAATGACAGACTTGGTTTGTAGTCTCGAAAAAAGAAATACCCGTACAGATAAGATCAGCTGAGGGAGAGGTAAAATTCAATTTACCTTAAATTATGTACATATATTATTTCTCTTGTGGCTACAACCTAGATGATTAAAGTTAAAAGTTAAACTTGAATGCTGTACACTCAAGGACTTTATAATTATGCTGTACAAACAAGGATTATGGAGTGTCGGTTCCACATGAAGAAGACCATCTCCGTTTCCCCCAGAAACGGTGTTCCCCAGAACATTTGTCCTTAGGAAAGCATTGGATCACTAACCCTGAACCACTCTGTAAAAAAGACAGTCAAATAGGAAGGACCTCTGGGACATCTGTGAAGTTTCCCTGAAGTTAACGATGCAACATATAAAGCAGGAATACAGCATGACCACTACTCAAGGCCAGTGGGCAGAAGGAATTTTGTAGCATTTGAAAGCTGAGTGACCACCTCCAGAGGAACCCTCTCAGCCAATCACAAAGCTCATGGCAATGTAGCAAGGTCAAAGCAAGGTCAAAGCAGATGGCTGAAGTTTGGGAAATAAAACCAGTGCAAGATTTGATGAGAGGGGAATATATACATCTCACTCTCTGGGGATTGACACCCTGGCAACTCCCAAAAGCCATACAGATGGGTGGAAGAGGGGTTCATGATGATCCCCCCCCACTCCCGAGGTGCCATTGGCAGTTAATGGTTGCTGAGGGAGAGGAAGTCTTATTTTCCAGGGTGCAGCCACTGGTAAATTGTCCACGCTCCAGTAAATAAACCCCTATCCACACTCATGCCAGCAATACTAATCAAACTCAGTGGATCCCATACAAAAAAAGCAACAGACAAAAACTAAAAAGACATACAAGTGGAAGGGAGCTTTCTGGGAAGATGTTCAAGTAGGAATGAAGTGAAAGAGGTAAGGGGCCAAGAAAGTGAACAAAAACAACATATACATGTACGAAATCATCAAAGAAATTTTTAACATATTTAAGCCAGAAGTTGGGGACTGTCAAGATAGATCAGCAGGTAAAAGCACCAGCCTGATGACCTGAGCTCAGTCCTGGAGCCCATATGAAGGTGGAAGAAGAGAGCCAGCTCCACAAAGTTGTCCTCTGACTTCCATAGGTAACACGCTTATTCATCAGACCCATCATCACCACCATCACCATCACCATCATTATCACCATCATCATCACCATCATCATCATCATCATCACCATCATCACCATCACCATCACCATCATCACCACCATCATCACCATCATCATCACCATCACCATCACCATCATCATCACCACCATCACCATCACCATCATCACCACCATCACCATCATCACCATCATCACCATCATCATCACCATCATCACCACTATCATCATCATCACCATCATCATCATCACCATCATCATCATCACCACCATCACCATCATCATCACCATCATCATCATCACCATCATCATCACCACCATCATCACCACCATCATCACCACCATCATCACCACCATCACCATCATCATCACCATCACCATCATCACCATCATCATCATCACTACCACCATCATCACCATCATCATCACCATCACCATCATCACTACCACCATCATCACCACCACCATCACCATCATCACCATCATCACCATCATCATCACCATCACCATCATCACCATCACCATCACCATCACCATCATCACCATCATCACCATCACCATCATCACCATCATCATCACCATCATCACCATCATCACCATCATCACCATCATCATCATCATCATCATCATCACCATCATCTGTAACACGAGTTCTAATTGGTCTTAATAATAAAAACCCGGAGTCAGATATTAAGAGGGTGAAAGCTGAAAGATCAGAGAAGCAGAGCAGCCAGCCCCTAGAGCTCTTTCTTCTACGAAATCCTCAGACTGAAAAGAGACCACGTTCTTGTCTCCTCCCACTTATATTCCTCTCTCTGCCCAGCCATCTCACTTCCTGTCTGTCTGTACAGACCTCCAGACTTCTATGGTTAGCTAGTGACTAGCTCCACCTCTGATCTGCAGGCAAGCTTTATTTAGAGTACAAACAAGATATCCCCACCATCATCATCATCACCACCACTACCATCATCATTGCCATCAACAATTTAAAACCCAGAAGTGCTTCAATAAAACAAAATGATCAACAAATCCAAACCTTTTAAATTATTGCTAATGAATGGATTTTTGTGGCCCCACCCTCCTTCCTATGCTGGACATCCAGCTTTCAAGGTGATTTTTGGAGACAGAGTTTAGGAGTAGTAATTACTTCCGAGCATGGGAGTGGGCTCTAGGCTGCTGGGATTGGTGTTTCTATAAGAAGAGTCACCAAAGATCTGGCTTCCTCTGTGTCTATCATGTAATGAAGCAGCAGGGATGCTCATCAGGTCACACATATGACCAAGGCCACACAAGTGAGGAAGCAGGAGGGGATGTCACAAGAGTCAAATGGCCCAGGGTCTGGGTCTTAAATTCTAACCTATGGAACTGTGGTTTTTGGCTTTGGCTTTGGTTGGATTGAGTTGGCTTGTTTTGTTTGTTTGCTTTGTTTTGTTTTTTGAGTGGGTAGAAGAGGCTTAGAACTATGAAAAGATACATTTCTGTAGATGAAGTTACCTAGTCTATGGTTTTGTTATAGCAGCCTAAACAGACCAATGTAATTGTTCGAATTGAAAAAAAAAATTACTACTGTCCACCTTTACAGAGACACAAAGTGAACCTGCTATGTCTCAGAAATTGTGGCTATGTGTGTGTTGGAAATTAACTTTTTTTTCTTAGTCAGTTGTGAGGCATAAAAGTATGAGTAATTCATCTTGCCATTCAGACAGTACAGACAGTATCTTTCTGCTAAGCAAGTCTCCTCCAGCTTTCTATACAGGCTGCCCCTTGACCCAGTGTGGTGCCTCCTGCCTGTGATGCCAGGACTCAGGAGGCTGAGGCAAGAGGACTTGCAAAGTCTAGACCAACTTGAGCTATATAGTGATTTCATGACCAGCCTGGGCTACAAAGTGAGACCCTGCCAATAAACAAACAAACAAAAAATAGTTGTGGTGAACCTTCCAGTCACCATTGCTAGTGGGCTCTGTATGTAGAATATAATGCTAGGCATCTGGAGATTAAATATTTGAGGAAATGTGGGGCTGGAGAGATGACTCAGTGGTTAAGAGCACTGGGTCCTCTTCCAGAGGACCCAGGTTCAATTCCCAGCATTCACCTGGTAATTCACAGCTGTCTGTAACTCCACTTCCAGGGTGCCCAACACCCTCACGCAGGCAAAACCACCAATGCACATAATTTTTTTAAAATAATTTAAAAAAAAGAATTTGAGGAGAAGCAAAATTTCAAAATAAAACTCACACTTTCAACTCTATGGAATTCAATAGAATTTACAATTCAATCAAGAAAACTGAATGTCTAGCTGGGAACAGTGGCACATACCTATAATGCCACCTACCCAAGAGACTGAGGCAGGAAGATGGCAAGTCCCATCTCAACACAGAATTGTTAAAACGGGCTGGGGAGACGGCTCATTGAGTAAGGCTCTACTAATGAGGTGTTATCTAACAGTTTCCTCAGAGACTGAAACTCTGTATCCTGCAGGAAGCTCCTTAAGCAAAATGGTTAAACAACTCAAAATAGCTTTAGGAAGTCCCTGAAACTAACTACATTCATTAGGCCCCTCCCTACCTGAGGAAGCAATAAAAGCTGAGAGTCCCCTCAGATAGAAGAGAGAACTGAGGGGCAAAGAAGACTCTGAGATGACACCAGCTGCCCAGAAGAAGCAGAAACCAGCCAAGCTACCTGGAAGAGGATTAGAACAACTGAGTCACCTGGAGAGGTCACTCTCCAGCCTGTTGACCCACCTGCAGGCTGTGCAGTGTGCTCCAGGTTCCCAGCTTTTGTGAGCTGTCACCCGTGATGAGGTGGGCTTTGGTGATCAGCTGTCTTTGAGTCATTTCTGCTCCTGTAAGTAACTCCTCACCCATATTTCCTTAAGTAACCCCAATAAAACTCAATGGTTTACCAAGTTGGAATTCGGTGGTATCTGTACTTCTGTCTGTTGTGGGATCCCTATCTGGGGTGAGTAAATGTGTGCGTTGCATCTCTCCAGGAAAAATTTTGTCACACAACGTGAGAGCCTGAGTCCAAATCCTCAGTACCCATGTCAAAAGCCAAGCATGGTGGTATGTATCCTAATCCCTAGTGCAGGGTTGAGACAAGTGGATTTCCAGAGCTGGCTGTACCGCTGGTCTACCCAGTCACTGAACTCTGGGTTCAGGGAAAGACCCTATCCCAAAAAATAAGATAGAGAGCAATAGTGGGAAATTCAATATAACAATAGGCTAAATAGATATGTAATGACTTCAGCCTCTGCCCTAAACACACACACACACACACACACACACACACACACACACACACACACACACCCTTTAAAAGGGCTCAACAGATAAAGCCAAACCTAACAACCTAAGTTCAGTCCCCAGAACCCACAAAGGAAAAGAAGGGACCTGCCCCATCAGCTGTCTTCTGACTCCACACAAGGACCATGACACTTGTATGCCCTTACATACATATGAAATAAATAAGTGTAAGTTTTTTTTATTATAAAAAGAAAGAGTCAGCCGGGTGTTGGTGGTGCACCCCTTTAATCCCAGCACTCAGGAGGCAGAGGCAGGAGGATCTCTGTGAGTTCGAGGCCAGCCTGGTCTCCAGATCGAGTGCCAGGATAGGCTCCAAAGCTACACAAAGAAACCCTGTCTCGAAAAACCAAAAAAGAAAGAAAGAAAGAAAGAAAGAAAGAAAGAAAGAAAGAAAGAAAGAAAGAAAAGAAAAGAAAGAACGAAAAGAAAGGGCTAGGTGGAGCCTAGTATGTACAAGGCCCAGTATGGTACAATTTTTTAAAGATTTATTTATTTTTATTGTATGTGTATGAGTGTTTTGCCTTCATGTATGTCTGTGCACCACATATAGGACTGCTTTCCAAAGAGGCCAGAAGAGATTGTCAGATCTTTCTGGAGCTAAAGTTACAGACAGGTGTGACCTGCCACGTGGATGCTAGAATTTGAACCCAGGTTGTTTGCAAAAGCAACTAGTGTTCATAACCACTGGGCATCTCTCCAGCCTCAAAAAAGGTTTGTTTGTTTTGTTTTGTTTTTTTGAGGAGAGAGAATCCAAATGTAAGAAGCATGACAAACTCCAGATATACCTGGGAGATACAAGTACCATCTAGGTATTTCTTGGCTTAAGTAAGAAAAGTATTCCTAGATTCTAGTGGGAGTGGCTGGTTAATGGGCGACAGTAAAGGCAATAGGAAACTCTGAGAGGAAAACAGTCGGTGATTAAGTCTAAGCTCAATTTTCAACAAGTTCAGTTTGAGCAAAACATTGTATTAGATACAAAATAAGACATAGTGTCTGAACTTGAAATTTCACCACACAGAAGACAAATAACACATTAAAATTCAATATAACAAGAAGCTAAATAAAATATGTAATGAGTGGAGTTAGTTAGACTCACTTAGGTCATTCCACAGTAGCAAATAAACCCCAAAGTGACTTAAGCAACACAAGTTTGTCTTGGGCAGGTTCAGAGAACTTTTCAAAGCCATTCCAGAAATGTGGTATGTTCAGGCCGTTTCATCACAAGTCATTCCTGGCTGCCAGCAGAAGACAGAGTTGGGTCATATACTGACTCAAGGGGTTTGGGATCAGCTCTTTCACCAGAAATCACATGACCTTATCTGATTGGGAAACATGGGGCACCAAGAAGCAATTCAGTATATAAATCTCAGTGTCCAGGAGTCTGAGGCAGGAGGAACTTGAGTTTGGGGACAACTTGTTGCTACAATAAAATACCATCACCAAGGCAACTTATAGAAGAGTTTATTTGGGCATATGGTTCCAGAGGGGTAAGGGTCCTTCATGGTAGGGAAGATTAGCAGCAAGAGAGGAAAGTATGACATTGGGATCAGGAAGCTAAGGGATCACATCCTCAACTACTAAGTAGAGAGAGTGAACTGGAAGTAGTGAAAAACTGTATAATCTCAATGCTCATCCCAAGTGACGTACTTCCTCCAGCAAGGCTGCACCATCCCAAACAGCTCTACCAACATGGAACTGAATGTTCAAAGATCTGAGCCAGTGACAGTCTTAGGGTTACTATTGCTACAGTGAACATCATGGCCAAAACAACTCAGGGAGGAAAGGGTTTATTAGGCTTATGCTTCCATATCACAGTTCATCAGCAAATGAAGTCAGGACAGGAACTCAAGCAGGGCAGGAACCTTGAGGTAGGGTACTGATGCAGGCAGGGGTCATGGTGGGATGCTGCTTTCTGGCTTGCTCATCATGACTTGTTCAGTCTGGTCTCTTATAGAACCCAGAACCATCAGCCCAAGGATGGCCCCACCCACAATGGACTGGGTCCTCCCCCCATCAATTACTAATTAGGAAAATGCCCTACAGCCAGAGGCATTTTCTCAAATGAGGTTCCCTCCTTTCAGATAACTCCAGCTTCTGTCAAGCTGTCATAAAACTAGCCCCAACAGAGGGCTGTTCTTTATTCAGTCCACCACAGGGAGTTAGTTGACACCATGGGAATGATTAATTATATAGAGATTTCCTTCATCTAGTAACCATATTTGTGATGGAATATGAAGGCACCTTACAAGTTACTCGTTGAAGAAGACAAAGGCAGGATTCTAGAGCAGTAGTTTTCAACCGTGGGGTACAACCCCTTTGAGGGTCAAACAACCCTTTCACAGGGATCACCAAAGACCATGAGAAAACACAGATATTTACATTACAATTCATAACAGTAGCAATATTATAGTTATGAAGTAGCGATGAAAATCATTTTACGGTTGGTAGTCATCACAACATGAACTGTATTAAAAGGTCACAGCATTAGGAAGGGTGAGAACCACTGCTCTAGAGGAATATCACAGAAAAAGACACTTTGCAAATTAAAATGTGAAGAGACTGCAGATGTCTGGGGAATGGCAAGAACAAATTAGCAGTTACAGGAGAGCATTTTTAGGGAAGGAAATCAGATTACAAACTGGGCACTTGGGAGGCTGAGGTACAAGTCTGAGGCCATCCTGTGCTACATAGTAAGTTCCAGGTCACACTGAGCTACTAGCAAGACCCTGTTCCAAAAACAATTCCGGGGCTGGCTGTGGCGGCACAAGCCTTTAGTTCCAGCACTCAGGAAGTAAAGGCAGGTAGCTCTTGTGAGTCTGGGGACAGCCTGATCTACATACCAAGTTCTAGGCTAGCCTAAGCTACATAATGTTTTGTTTTTGTTTTTGTTTTAGAAAAAAAAATCTGTTTCTAAAAGCTCCAAAGAAACTGTTGCCCTCTAAGCCTGATCCTGCCTTCAAAGCCATGGTGTGGAGGCTGTGCAGGTGATGAAGTGGTTGTCTAGAAAGCACAAAGCCTGGGGTTCAGTCAGCCATAGCCCATAAACAGGGTGTGGTGGCTCACCCTGGTAATCCCAGCACTGAGAAGGTGTGAAGACGAGAGGCCATTGTTGACTACATAGCAAGTTCAAGGCCAGCCTGGGCTATATAAGACAAGACTCTGTCTCAAAAAGGAAAAGAAGAGAAAAGGAAAGGAAAGGAAAGCCCTAGAAGTAAATATGTAAGTTTGACTGTGGAAAACAACAGCAACCAAAACCTCCCTTCTCTGACGATACACAGACATTTAATAGTAGCAAGGGGAGATTAATGAGACGCTGTCCTCCCTGAGGATCTGCAGGCAGTCAGTGGTTGCCAGAGAAGGGAGAGACTCTTCAGTGGTGTCACTAATGGCAAAATACCTATGCTCCTGTAAATAAGCTCTCAAGCATACTTTTGTGAGCAACTCTAATGGGGATAAACAAAGGACATGAATGTAGAAGGGAGCTAGGAAGAAAGAAAAGAGATTAGTGGGAGTTGGGAGGGGACACAAGAGGGTAATGGGTGTTGAAATGTATATACATGTATGAAAATGTCATAATGAAATCCTTTATTTAAGTGCATAATTAATATTTGCTAATAAAAACAAAAAACATCCAGGAGTCGTGGCATACACCTTTAGTCCCATCACTCCAAAAGCAGAGGCAGGAGGATCTCTGTGAGTTCCAGGCCAGCCAGGGCTACCTGTCTTCAAAATGAAACAACAAAAGACATAAAGCAACAATGACAAAAGGGGGTTATAACAAATCAGGAGGGGAGATTCTATTCTGGTCTGCAGGCAAAGACAAGCCATAGGCTGTTTTTAGGTGAATAAACAAACAGTGGGGAAAATGGTCAGAAATAGAGTGGAGAAGTAAAGGCACACCGGGTATGGTCATCATCTGGATGAGAGGAGAGAGGCAGTGACAGCAAGTCCTTATACAGGAGAGAACAAGATCTATTGAGCATCTCTACTGAGGAGGGAGAATGAACTGATACAGGAAGGTGAGGGAGAGGAAGCTTCTGGAATGAGCTTGAGGTTTTCCAGGTCTGTGGATGGATGGTGATGCCATTCACAAGTCAGAAGAACAGTCTCTGGGGCAGACATGAGGGAGAAAATAGCCATTTCCACACTTAGAAATTCTAGTTCCCAGAATGTCACTCACAAGGACTACTCTATAAATGAGTAGTAACAAGATTCCTTCTCAAAAAAGACGCCATTGTCAGCGGAAGCAGAGACTTCATTATTGGCTAAAAGCAAGCCCCCTGCTTTGAGCCTCGGCCCAGTTTCTCCTGCCCACTGGATCCGCTGTGCTCAGACCGTGGAAACATCTGGAGTGGCCGCATTTCCTTACCGAGGCCAAAACAAGTTAAGTGGTGTGCAGCTTATCTCACCTCCGCCCTGCAGCTCTCCTGGGAGGATGCAGCCCTTGTTTACTGCAATAATCGTAGAAAACAAAGAAAATGCAGAGAGAAGGCACCGGAGGCTGTTCAGGATCCATTTTCAAAATAATTCATAAAAAATTTATATGAGTTTTGTACTCAAATTTGGCTTCGTTGTCATCAAACACAATTTTTAATTTTTGAAATATTCATGAATTAATTTTACTTGTAGAAGATTGTTCTGAAATAAGAAAAGACACTCCTAGATTGTTGGTTTTTTTCCACCAGTGACTGACTTTCTAACTTTTGGTTAGTCACTTGACCTTTTGTCTATGAGGCCCTTGATTGTGAAATAAGGAAAATAATGTTTAACTCTTAGAAGAATTGTATTGGGACTTATTCAATCAAAGGCTCCAAAGCAAAGTTGTGCCCTTAGAGAGAATGTATTCATAAATCCTATGTCTGAATAATTAGTGCTATTTCTTTTGAATAGAATAATTTACCGTCTTAATGGTTAGCAATCCTCCGTTGTACATTATTGCTGAAGATAAAAAGGAAAAGAAATACAATTGTTGCCTTCAAGGAATTCCCTATTTTAGGAGGAAGACAAACAACGAAATCAAAGGGACAGCATAAAGGGACACAATTTCATAAATAGCAAGGGAAATTCTAGAAGAAATTTAAAAAAAAGAAAGAAAAGAAAAAGGGAAAAAAAAAAAAAAAGCTCAGTTTGCCTGCCGGCTAGGGACACACAGCTGGCCTAGTATGCCCTGAGGACCAGGTTCCATCAGAAGGACAGGGAAGTTACTGGAACTAACTGCTTTACAAAAACATCCAGGAGTTGGATTGACTCTTTTCTGAATAAATAATTTCTAACAATTTCTACAGCTTTCCTTCCATGTAAGCTGAGTAAGCAAAGGCATGGTTTTCAGCTTAATATTTTATTTATCACAAGGAAGTAAGTGGTGAAGAGAGTTGGTCTGGACCTAAACCACTCACATTTAATTACTGATAGTGTGACTTGGGCGAGACCCTTAGTCACTTAATGCCAGGAGTTCTTGGTCTGTGAAATGGGAGCAGAAGTGGTACCACTTTATGGAGGGGTTGGAAACTGCTTGCCATCAAAGTACTTAAAAGTAATTGCTGCTGCCGCGCCCTGGAGAAGTCTATAACCATACATGGGTGTGTCTTACCCTTGAATTCTCTTGCTGTCTTAACCTCCATGCTTAAGTCTGTGTTAAAATCTCTTCAAAAGAACTCCAACTAAGCTTCATTTAAAAAGAGAAAAGGTGACTTGGGGGCTGGAGAGACAACTCAGTGGTTGAGAGCATATATTCCCTTTTGTTTGTTTTTGTTTTTTCAAGACATGGTTTCTCTGTGTAACAGCCCCAGCTGTCCTGGCACTTGCTCTGTAAACCACACTGACCTCAAACTCACAGAGATCCTTCTGCCTCTGCCTCCTGAATGCTGGGGTTAAAGGCATGCGCCACCACCTCCCTGCAAGAGCTTGTATTCTTGACTAGAGTTTCTATTCCAGAGCCCACTTCAGGCAGCTCACAACTACCAATAGCTCTAGCTCCAGGGGAACTCAACACTTCTGGCCTCTTCAGGTACTTGCATCTGGCATTCACACACACACACACACACACACACACACACACACACACACACACAATTTAAAATAAAAAAAAATTGAAAGTGACTGGTGCTAGTAGCTAATTGAGGATCACATGCCAAAAAAGGAGAAATTCAATTCATCTTTATTGAACTTGAGATTAACATATGCTGAAGATAAATAGGTCTTGACATTATATCAGTTACCAATTCTCTCTCTCTCTCTTTGTGTGTGTGTGTGTGTCCCTCTTTTGTTTGAAACAGTCTGATGATTTCCAGACTAGTCTCAAAACTCAAAATTCTCTTGCCTCAGCTGGGATTGTGGGTACAGTGCATAGCTGCCATTTCTTTCCTCAGTCAAATCAACTCACAAGCAACCATGCATTTGATGGCTACATGCTTCCTATGACAACAAGCTGAGAACATCAGAACTAGTGTGTTTCTCCCTAATGGAAAGATGGGTACAACGTTCCTATCTTGGTGACCATCTGTTGTCCATAAAGAAGTAGGGTACTGTGTTCCCATCAATTTGCATGGTCCCACTGGGTCAGAAATGCTTGTGAACTCCAATGATTGAGGTAGATCAGGGTATTCCCTAGAGAAGAAAAGATATGTGATATGCCTGGAAATTGCTTTGAGAGGAAAGTACATATTTGGTAGTTAATATATGTTAAAATGAGATGTACAGCCCCTACCTTTAACCAAACAACCTATAAAGTCATGATGTTAAAAGCTGCAAAGAGAGAAGGCTGTCTGGGGCTCCTTGGTCCTTGAGACCCACAGCACACAAAGATTACGGGAGTCTTCCTGGCTAATTTAAAATGCTCTGTAGCCTGTGGCAGGCCTAAACCAGCAAATCCTATCAAGGACCCAGCTTTATCACAAAGACCTTCTCTCCTCAACAAATGCCTATTCTCTTTCTGATAAGTAGTTCTTAATTTGATATTGAATCCCGATAAAGACTGTTTGACTGTGGATATGAAAAGATTAGTTAGCCTAGTTACTCATCACAAACTGGGTGGGGTTTTTCCTTCCATATCCAAGATAGTGCCCTAGAGGTGGGAGCGGCCATCAGCAGCATTCCATCACTGAGGGAGGCAGCAATTGAGAGTTTGGTTTGAAGGAAGTCCTTAAACACAGGCTGCCTCATTAGCCACACACTGGTTCCCCTCCCTAGGCCCACATACATACAGCTTCTTGAAACCCAGAGTCCCTAAAGTGAGGAAGAAAATCTCTAGCCAACTTCCAGTGTTGGAGTAGATACTGGCACTGCTGTGGCATTGGATGCACCCAGAAATGGTCCTGGAAAACAAAGCCCTTTTTGCTGGGGAGAACATTATGCAGCTGTGTTTTTAGTTGCTTGCTTTCTCGGTTCTGCTGACAGTCCATGGCTAATATCAGTGACTTTAGGGTATGACCCAGTGGTTTGGCTGAATGGTCAGGAACTTGGGGAAATGTGTTCTTTGAACATTAGCAACCAGTTTGCAATTAGGTTTGGGCAAGCTACCAACAATATACTAACTTCTCGGACTAGATTCTGAATAAGACGATACTGTGTCCCCATCAAGGGACAGTAAGATGGTTCAGCAAGTAAAAGCACTTTTGCCACAAATCTGATGACCTGAGTTTGGTCCCGGGGCTTTGCAAACTGTCCTCTGACTTCCATACGTGTCCTGTGTCACATAAGATAAGGAAATAAACAAACAAACAAACAAACTAATAGATGTGGGAGTGGAAAACAGATCATTCGGCTCTCTACCCCACCAGCAAGAGAGCTTTGTAAAATCAGTTGATCGTATGTCTTTTATTGGCTTTCAATTAGTCAAACTCCTTCTTCAGTATGCTAATGGATATTTCCTGGGATAAAGTAAAAGTTAGATAGAATAATAATAATTAGAGATTGCATATGAGCACCACAAAATGGATGTCTCCTTCTCAGAACTGTCTTTAAGGTTACTGCTAAGTACTGTCCCAGTTTAGGCCGAAAACATGATGGCTCGAGCGATACAAAGGCACACTAGGATAAAGTGTATTTCTCTATTAAAATAGAAGTAGGCAAGGGATGTGGCACATGTCTACAGTCCCAGCACTAGGGTAGTGGCAGCCAGAGTTTAATGTCAGCTTCAGTTACATTGCAAGTTTGAGACCAGTCTAGGATACATAAGACCTTGTTTCAAAAACATGAATGAATGAATGAATGAATGAATGAATGAATGAATGAATTCCAGTTGGAAATCCAGGATAATGTGGTGTTTTTGAGTATCAAGGAGCCAGGCCTTTTCCTTGTCTTCTGCTATTTTCAAAATTCCACTGTGTAGCTTACTTTTCTGGATTTCATTTTGTTGTTCCAGTTGGTTGCTCTAGCTCCCAGGTCCCCATTTTAACTGGCTGAAGTCAGAAAAAGGAAGGGAAAGCCAGCTACTTTCCTTTAAGGGCATAAACTGAAAAATACTTACTGTTCATATCCCATTTGCTGTAACTTAGTTGTGAGGTCAACTTGCAAGGAAAGGCAGATGAGAAATATGGTTTTTATTTTGTGGGTAGCTAAAAAGAAACTCTACCATTGTATAATCAATAAAGAATAGATTGAATTCTGGCCATCCCTGCTCAGGGCCAAATGGCCCAGCACTGAGACTCTGAGAGGCTTTCTGCTCATGGAGCTAACAAGTAACGTTTCCTACTGAGGTAAAGATAAAGGTATGTCATCATCACAATAGCTAGATTTCTCTTTACCACTTAGCACATTCCTGTCAGCAATACTATCTCTGGATTTACTGGATGTCTTACTCCCCACCCTGATATCCACGCACACAACACTGTGTGCAGATAATTCATTTTATTCAGAAGAACAATGAGCTGATATTAAGATCTGCTTATCTATTTATTTCCCTCGGTGTAGGAGATGGTACAGGATAGTGAAACAGACTGTGTGAGGTGGAGCTATTGCTAAGCTGGGGGACGTGATGCTATTCCTCCCATTGCCAGAACCCTGACCCTAGAAAGCAAAAAAGTGAGAGTAGCACTAATTTCTGCACTAGTGACTCACTCACAAAACCTGCTTTTTGTTTGCTTTGTTTTTTTACCTCTGCAGCTCTGGGTTCTGCTGGGTTTGAAGTCTTCAGTGCTCAAAAGTAAAATAATTCCATTGATGAGCCATTAAAATATTGGGGGGGGGGAGATCTTGAGATTCAAACTGCTCCTTAGGCATTCTCCTGCCAGAGGACTATAAACAAACAAGAGATTAGTGTATTCACAAAGATGATTGCTTATTAATATACACGGGCCAGGAAAGAGTGTGCCCAAAACTCAAGACGTTCTCTGCCGTGTCTTCGAATGTTTCTCTCTGGTGTTAAAACTTACTGGGAATCACCTCAATACAGACCCAACCACGAAAATTCAGACACTTCAAAAGTTCAGGCTTGCTCTCAGCTCTAGGAAAATCCTCTCAGCTGCTGTGGGACAAATGAGGAGACAGAAACACAGTAGGTGAAATAGAATAGGGGGTAATGAGTGCTAACTATTCTACATGGTCAGCAGGATGGGCTGTGGGCATTAGACAATGCTAGCTGTGCCTGTGTATATGTGTGTGTGATACATACGTATAGATACATACATATATATATAGAGAGAGAGAGAGAAAGAGAGAGAGAGAGAGAGAGAGAGAGAGAGAGAGAGAGAGAGAAACAGTGAGCTTGAAGTTAGGCTACATGAGACCTTGTCTCAAAAATCCTAAATAAATAAATAATAAAATTATAGAATGGTGGTCACTTTTAAAATGTCTTCCCCATTCTGTTTAGTACAGTGTGTATTCAAGGCAATGAGTTGATTTAACCCACAAGTCATGGAGTATTAAGGACAGGGTTATGAGTGGACTTGAGGAGGAAGGAGCATCACTCAGAAATGGATGGGGTAACCCAAGCTTTCTGGGGCTCTTCCTATGGGAAGATGGTGAAGATACCTCCATTTGTACAAACCATCACAGCAGGTGTATTATGCTTCCTGGAGGTGGACGATTAAGTCTGAAGAAAAGGGAGTGGGTGACTATGAAGTAACAGCAGAGCTGTGCACATACCCACTTCAACTCATCCCAGGATGTCTCCCTGTAACATGAAAGCCAGCTGGAAGTCATTCATCCCTAAATCCCTCAAGACAACATTTCCAGAATCAGTTTCTTTTAATTCACCCAAGAAGATGTATTTGAAAGCATCTGACTTGGGATTGGATTCAGGAAGGGTGAAGACTTTGGAAGCGATGAGTTCTACAACAGCAGCTGTGGCTGTAAAAGTCTGATTCCCACACATCCTCCTGACTGAGCAGGAAATGGTTCAACTCACCAACTTCTTCGTTTTGGTTTTTCGAGACAGGGTTTCTCTGTACCTTTGGGGGTTGTCCTGGCACTAGCTCTGTAGACCAGGCTGGCCTCAAATTCATAGGGACCCGCCTGCCTCTGCCTCCCGAGTGCTGGGATTAAAAGTGTGTGCCACCAACGCCCAGCTTCAACTCTACAACTTCTGATAGAGCAGAGTGCAGCTCTGGTGATAGCCACGAGGAAGCAGCTTCCTGATGGGCAGAGGCAGTAGCTACCTTGACAGTCCCTACTGGGAGAGGTCCTGGAGGCTCAGTCTCGAGATGATTCATGCTTACAGTGGTATGTAGATCTAATACTTCCTTTGGGTTTGCACTAGCCGGAGTATGTTGTCTACACTGTTGAGAACACACCACACACACACACACAATACATAGTGGATCCAGAAAACAAGAGTCTTTCACAAGTGAACAAAGAAGAAACATCCATCCCATCTTAACAGCTGCTACTAGACCTAGGGAGGAAGCAGCCCGGCCCAGAGTAGAAGGATGGCGAGTGCTATGGTTTGAATGCTCATGTCCCCTTAAAATTCACCTAACCTAACCCCCAATACAATAATGTTAAGAGTGGAACTGATCTTCAAGAGACGATCTGATCATCAGGGTTCTTACAAAAGAACATGTGAGGATGTGGCCAGAAGGCATTGCCTGTGAAACAGAAACCAAGCTTTCATCAACATTCCAGCCACAGTTAGGATGTCTCAGCTTTCTGCACTGTGAGTAACAAGTTCCTGTTGTTTGTAAATCACCTATGCAAGGTATTTTGTTACAGTATCTAAGGCTGCTGCAGATAGTGTGGCTTTGGGACAAAAGATTTACAGCAAGATAAAAATGGAAATGATTGCTCAATCAGGAGGATGCTGAGGAGTCAGCCTGCCACAGTCACATCGACTATGAGACAGCCTTTGGAAAGATTATTGTTAGATGTTTAGTTGATCTGTTGGATCACTTGAAGAGAAAAAGAATAAGGATACGGAAAAACTTAAAAGAAAAATGGTGGCAATCCAATTATTAATCATAGGAAAACATGTGAGAAGGATTGCATAATACTTATGTATATTGTGGATCAACAATCAACAACAAATAGTCACATGAACATTTATATATATATATATATATATTTTTTTTTTTTTTTTTTTTTTTAAACTTGAGTCAGGGTCTCATTTGGCCCAAGCTGTTTGACCGTGCTATGGCAAGGATGACTTAAGCATCCACAAGCATGCCATGTCTATACATTGTTTGGGATGAAACCTGGTACCTGGCAAATGCCAGTCAAGCACTCTGCCAAATGAGGTACATCCCCAGCCTTACAATGGTTATTATTTAAAATTATTTGAAAATAGAAGAAAGGGAGTTACAAAAACCAATTTCAACTTCTGCTGGAGCAGGCAAACATAGAAGTATTTTAGCTTGGGCCCCCATTTGGCGATGTTATGCACACCCATCTCTTATTTATAATAATGCGCTTGAGGGGCTCGTTCTTCACCTATGTACACGCACCTCCCTCCAAACAATTCACCCAGTAAACTCACAAACCCCTTGATCTCCCTCCCAATCTGCAGCAGGCAAAGCATACTCTCATCTCTAAACAATGTATAAGTTTTCTTGCCCTGAAAATAATCAAATTTGGACAGTTTCTATTTCAGTGTATTCCTAGTCTGTCTAAGTAGGAAGAATAGAAAAGTCAAACTGGCCTGAAATGGTTTTGAGTGCATGCAATGTAAGGCAAAATGGTGTTCTCTAGTAACCTTTAAGGGAGAATTCCCCTATTTGCCAGCTTTTGTCTTTGTATAATTGGGTATTGTTGTGCCTGAGTCACAAGGATCCCCAAAGAGACCAGGGAGACAGGCCACTGATGCAAATGCACAAGGTTTATGAATTTTCTTATCCTACCTCGGGAGGGACCCCATCTAGCAAGCTGTCTACTGCTAGGTTTTAAAGACAAATTAACAGGATTACATCAGTAGGTATGGGTTGGTTTCTGATTGGTTGACATTTGGGATCAGGAAAATTTCTCAAAGTCATATTTTGGCATGAAATACCTGTGTACCAGGTATTCTCATTGGTCAGTGCTGAGAGGGAACATTCTGTGGTTTCTATGGCTTTGTCTTGTTACTTGCAGGTGGCCTGTTGTACATAGATACCAATAGTTTTTAGAACTGTATCCTGGAGACCATAGGGAAGGTTTTGGTCTCCCCTGGAGTTTCTTTTGTGGCCAAACAGTTCCCAGGAACCAAATACCTTGGAGGCTGGTGGCGGGGTGGGGTGGGGTCTGGAGTTTCTATGTGTTCAGTTTTGGCCCTAGGCTCCAGGTGGCCAGAGGATCTGGAGTTTCCTTGTGTCAGAGGCCTACATGTCTTTTCTGTAGCCTGTCATGGCTGCTAAAGCAGGGGTTGAGTGAGGGTCAGGCATACATATGACTAAGATCAGATGCGTTGTGGAAAAGAACATGAGAAGTAGGAAAAGTGAATGCATGATCTAACTATGATCAAAGCATCCAAACAGCATCCCTAGTACCCAGCCCCTCCTTCTGACCACCATAAAAGGAAGCCTCAAACACTTAATGAAGCTCTACTGTCACTTGTGTGGCCTGCTGTCAGTCCTGAGGGTGTACTGCTCTCTAATCTACACTACTGCTTTCCTCTGAACAAAGTGATTTTACTTCTTTTAAAAATATTTTTGTTTATTTTGTTATGTGTATATCTGCATATGGGTAACTGCAGGGGCCCAATCTGGAGCTGGAGTTACAGGAGGATGTCAGCCTCTCATGGTAGATGCTGAGAACTGAACTCTAGTCCTCTGTAAGTGCAGTGCCGGCTCTTAACTGCTGAGCCCTTTCTCCAGCCCTTATCTTGCTTCTTTTGCAAATCTGTGTGAGCCTTTATTTTCAGTTCTTTGGATTAGATGCTAAGAATCTGGGTATACCTGGTCCATACTGTGATCACCACTGACAACACTTCAGACTGAACAGATTCTAAAAGTTCTGATAAGTCAAGAAATAGCAATAAAAATTCAATTTTAGAAAGATGGAACTGGCTTGGGTGTGGTGACTCACACATAAAATCCCAGCACTGGAAAGGCTGAGATAGAAGGATTACCACCAGTTGAGACTTACTTTGGCTACAAAGTGAGTTGCCAGACCAGCCTAAACTACAGAGTGAGTCCTTGTATCAAGCAAACAAAAATAAAAGAGAGAGATGCCTTATAGCCAAGGATGACCTTGAACTTTGGATTCTTTCTTTCTTCTCTTTCAAGTACTGGTATTACAGTTGTGAGCCACCATGCCTAGTTTGTGTGATGCTGGGAGTGACACCCAGGGCTTCAATAGTGTCAGGTGAACACTCTACCAACTGAGCTACATCTCCAGTGCTCTTGTACAAATGTTTATTGTTGTGACTTCTGTCTCTGCAGCTATTTTTCCTCAATAGTAGCTGCTATTCTGATTTGGAGGGACTGGTTTTTGAGGTAGATGCTGTTATGATGAAGCCCAGACCAACTATGAACCCCAAATCCTGCTTCCCACCTCTTAGCTCTTGTAGATATATGCTACCATGTCTGAGTCTGCGATTTGTTCATTTATGTTCATTTATTTCATTATTATTATTTGTGTGTGTGTGTGTGTGTGTGTGCCTGCACACATGCCCTCTCGAATGCTCCCACAGTATAGAACGTAGAGGACAACTTGGTAGAGTTGGTTCTTCCCTTTCATCTTTGCTGGGGTTCTGAGGATCAGACTTAGGTTGCTAGGTTTGTGTGCAAGCACCTTTACCCACTGACCCATTTTGCTGGCCCAACAACTTCTCTAAAAATTAAATTACTTGTATTTACATTCCAAGCTTTGCCATTGTATCTAATAACCTCTACCAGTCCTTTTGTTCCCCATTGTGAATTGGCCAAGAGCTAATTCAAATATTTAAATTTTCATAACTTGCTGTTCATTCAGTTACCATCTATCTCATTTGTGGCTTGCTAGTTGTTCATTTGTTCTTTGTGCTTGAGACAGGGTCTTGCAATGTAGCTCAAGCTGGCCTCAAACTTGTCATCCTCCTGCATCAGCCTCCTGAGTAGCAGGATTACAATCTTGGCCCACTGGGTTTATTTTGCTAACGTGTTTAGAAAAATATTTCTGGCTGTACAGACTGAGCTCCTCCGGACAAGCCTCAAGCACTCTTCCTCTTTGTGGAGCCCTTCTGAGAACAAGCCTAGGAATGTCCTTACCTGAGGGCAGACAGTAAAGGCGCTTCCTCCTGGGCCAGATGCTAACATTCTTGTGTGGAGCAGCCAGTTCTCCAGCAAGCAAAAAATACGTGAGCCAAAGCCACAGTCTTCAACTCTCCCTCGAGAGCATGCATGGCTGAGTTCACGGCTGGTGGCTTGGCATGCCTCTCTATTCCTCATGTTAGCATCATGAAAGTCTTTGGGTCTTGAGATATGTAGATGAGATAGCTCTCTTGCAGAACAGGCAAAATTTGTCCTTTTATATCTGTTAAACAATGCTAGCAGCACACACATAGAGGTCACGGGATGGCCCTCAGGAGTCAGCTCTCTCCTTCTACCTTGTGGGGCCCAGGGACTGAATTCAGGATGACAGGTTTGGCAGCAAGTGTCCCTACACAATGCCCCATCTTGCCAGCCCATGTTTTCTCTGTTTCTTGTGTTGTGGTGGCTGTTTTGTTTTACTCCAGGGCCCAGGCTAGCCTGGAATTCACAATATAGTCTGAGCATGATTTGAACTTGAAGCCATTCTCTTGCTTTGGCATACCAAGTCCCAGCTTCACTCAAGAAGCCACACTGATGGAGGATGGTATGGGGCTGCAGAGATGGCTCGGTGATTTAGAGCACTTGTTACTCTTGCAAAGGACCTGGGTTTTATTCCTAGCACTTACAGGGTGACTCACAACCATCTGTAACTCCAATCCAGGGGACCTAAGTATGAATATGGTGTATATACATACATACATGCAGGCAAAACATTCATACATTTAAGGTAAGTAAAATAAACATTTTTTTTTTTCAAAAAAACAGGGTATGGTAGGCAAGAATAAAAGGAATGAAAGAGGTATTTGAAGACAGCTGTGCTGTGCACCATTTGGGACATATGCACATCTGTGTCATCTTCCTCTGGCAGAAATGGCATGCTCCCAGCTGACAACATCCTTCTGATGCCCACCTTTTAAGACATAAATACCAACATGGTGACATACTCGGGCGTAAAATAGCATATCTGAGAGTCAATAGTCCCCTTTAACAAACGGCTTGCCAAGTGGTTCACAGCAGGTGCTTCCTTTGCCCAGACACGGACTTCTTGACAAAAAAAAAAAAAAAAAAAAAAAATCCCATGTTACAACCAAAAGAAAACCAGCCTGAAGCCAGGAAGTAGAAGAAACATAATATACCTGAAGACATAAGAAAATGAGAGGAATAGCTGACCCTTCATTAATGAGATAAGAACTTAAATACACCCTTGGTATAGCTGGTTACCGACCCTCACTGCTAAGCCTGTTAAGCCTGAACTTTCTGAGACCAAATTAAATGCAATTATTTCTTTTTCCCTTCTTTCTATTTCCGTCTTCCTTTTGCAGACACTAATACAGACCCTAAGCCTCCTTGCCCTGATGCTCCAGACACACTCAGTCTTTTTACAGCATTTGCTTGAGTTCTTTTAAAGGGTTTTTTTCTTCTTCTTGGTTTTCTGATACAAAGTCTCTCTATGTATATGCAATCCTGGCTATTCTAGAATTTATTATGTAGACCAGACTGGCCTCAAACTCACAGAGATCTGCCTGCCTCTGTCTCCCAAGAACTGGGATTAAAGGCATGTGACACCATACTCAGTTGAAAGTCTTTTTTTTGTTTGTTTGTTTGTTTGTTTTTGTTTTGAGACAGGGTTTCTCTGTATAGCTTTGGAGCCTATCCTGGCACTTGCTCTGGAGACCATGCTGGCCTCAAACTCACAGAGATCCTCCTGCCTCTGCCTCTGGAGTGCTAGGATTAAAGACGTGCGCCACCAACGCCCGGCTGGTTTTTTTTCTTTTATTTAACCTATTTTCCTTCCTTCTTTTCTTTCTTTTTCCCTTTATTTCTCCCTTCTTTCCCTCCTTCCTTTCTTTCTTTAGTGTGTGTGTGTGTGTTGTGTGTAGAGGGTTTTTCTATTCTCAATCCACCCTCATTGGCAGCACAAAATTTTCATTTATTCCACATAACTGTGATTGTTGACTGAGGTGATGTCAAACAAACTTCTCTACTGGATGGTCATGATCTCTTCCTTTATCATGAGGTATTTTGTAAAGTGTTATTTTGGCACTATGTAAATCTTCACCAAATCCTCGGGGGCTGTTTTGTTGCTGTTGTTGTTTCTTTCCATTTCTTCATTTGTTTTGAACTTGTGATGGGTCTTGTGTTTGCTCGTGTGTGAGCAGGGGAGTGGATTTGTGGGTGTAGAGGCCAGAGGTTTACATTAGGTTTCTTCCTCAGTCAATGTCCACTTTAGTTAGGGAAACAGGGCTCACAAATTCAAGTCTTCAAGTTGCTTGCTAGCCAACTTGCTGTAAGGATTCGTCTCCACTCTCCAGCATTGGGTTTATACGGAGGCTGCTATGTGGGTGCTGGGGGCCCACACTTCAGCTTGCACGTCAAACCCTTCATCTATGGAGTCTTCTTCCCTTCCCACCCCACATCACCTTTTGAGCAGTTCCTTCCTTTCAAGCACAGTACAATGTTCCAGGCTTATCTTGTTCCCTCCGGCAGCAAGCCTGGAGTCAGACAGTTTTATAAGAAGTCCCAGTTCCTCTTAGCGGAAGGTGATATTTAGAAGCCAATGTCTGGATACATGCTGTTTTAGGGGAGATGCTGTTCCACACCTGCTATTCCACACCAGAATTAGGAACCGTATGTTATATATGTCTGTCTACTGTCTATATGTCAAACCTTCAAGTCTGCATCAATATTTCTAATTCCATTGTAACATCAAAATGTTTATTCGGGGTCATTTTCTACCTCTCCTTGGTAATGAGGTAGGTGCCCACAGCTATTAGTGGTTTTTTATTATTTGATTGTTTCTTTTCTTGTTTAACCATTTTCCCATTGCTTCTGCTACAAGTTTAGTTTATTCCAGAAACAGCAATAAACCCAGGCCAGCATGAGCCAGGGGCACCAGAGGGAAGTGGTAGTAAAAGAGAACAGTGTCGTATCAGTAGTATCTAAATTTTAAACCTTCATTCTGATTCCAGCATACAACAACAGGTCTCATATACATGTTAGTGAAATTTAACTTATCCTTGGTGACTTTATCCCTGGGCTTTCCTCTATATCTGCACCTCTCCCCCTCCCAGTATTTTATCTCTCTGCTGTTTGTCCATGTAAGTATGTGTTTGTTGGAGGTGGGGTGTGAATGTGTGTGTGTGTGTGTGTGTGTGTGTGTGTGTGTGTGTGTGTGTGTTACATGTGGAGTACAGAGGACAAGTTCCAGTGATGTTGTTAAGGCACTTTACATCTTTTTATTTAAGATAGGACCTGAGACTGGCCTGAACTTCTCCAAGCAGGTTAGTCTGGTCAGCAGCAAGCCTCAGGAATCCTTCCCAGTGCTGGGATTATGAGCATGCTACCAAGCCCAGTTTTTGTTTGTTTGTTTGTTTCTTTTGTTTTTTTTAAGTGGATTATGGGGATTGAATACAGGTCATTGTGAACATAACACAAGTACTTTACTGCCTGGGTCATGTCCCCAACTAGGTATTCTGTAGGTTCGAATAATTCGTGGCCTATGTAGTGAGAGACCCTACCTTAGAACAAAAATCAGGGACTAAGGAGGCAGCTGCCTTCACTTCTCAAGTGCCGGGATTACAGGAGTGTGCTCCTACACACATCTCTCCTTATCATATTTGTGTGTATCATAACACGCAGCAGGTACCTCACAGTTTTAGTTAATTACTATTGATTTAAATTTCTAATTTTAAAAGTTAAGGTTTTAATATAACAATTTACTAATTCCCTGAGAATGTCTTTCAGTCAAATTCACCTCTTAAATTTGTTTCTTTAAAGCACAATTGAATGATCTATTTTCTAAATATATATTGACTGAATTTTTTTATAGAGGAAGCAATGATTTGAAGTATTTCAGAGGAAGCAAGCTTATTTTGATATATTCTTAAGGTTTTCTTTTTTAAGCATCCCATTGTGTTAAATGTGTAACTTAGACTTTTAACAATGGCATTTCCTTCCCTTAACCACCAATGTACTTATTTCCTTGGCAAACACTGACTTGAGGCTTCCAACGTTTACAGTGGTAGTTAAAGCAATCCCAGGAGTCAAAAGGAACCACGGGCCTGGGGAGGTTCAGTTGGGAGAATACTTGCCTAGCTTGCATGATGGTACACAGGCCCACGCTGGAACCGCATCAGGTGGTGGTGGCAGGAAGATTAGGAATTCAAGGTCATCCTTGACTATGTAGCAAGTTAGAGGCCAGCCTGGGCTATATGAGACCCTGTCTTGAAGCAGACAGACAGGGGCCATGGGAGACCACACACTTGTTCATCTTTTAAGACCTCCTTTGGGTTCCAGGCAATATTGTGGTGAGAAAACACGCATCGTGGTCAAGTGCATAACGATAGGCCCCGTTCAGAAATGGAAAGATTCTAAGGCTTATAAACAAAGAAGCTTTAATACAATCAACTGTTTCGGTGGATGACAGAGAAACGGAGCATCCTCTCCATCCCTGGGGATAATGTGTCACGCAGGCATTAGCTGGACCAATATGATGGAGTTCCTAGAGAGCAGATGACGGGGCACAACAGGGACCTGCACCCCACAGGGGAGAGAAACATCCCATAGAAGACTTAGAAGATGCAGCTGCAGAGGAGGTGGTGAGTGCTGGAGGTGACACCGCAAGCTGAGCCAGAAAAAAAAAAAAAAAGTAACCTCTTTGTTTCCACCTTTTCTGCTGTCTCCTTGCTTGCTGGTGTCTCCATTTAGATGAACCCATGCAGTAAGAAGTGAAGTCCATTGTATCCGTTACTTTTCTGTGGCTGCGATAAGACGCCATAACCAAGGCAACTTAGAAAAGAAAGAGTTTACTTTGAGCTCACAGCTCCGGAGAGCTCCAAATGGCAGGGAAGCATGGCAGCAGGAAGCATGGCAGCAGGAAGCATGGCAGCAGGAAGCAGGCATGTAGTGGAAGGAGCAAGCTCAGAGCTCACATCGTTTACTACGAGCAGGAAGTAGAGAGAACAAACCGGAAGTAGGCAAAGTTTCTTCGCTCTCAAATCCCACCCCCAGGGACATACTTCCTCTGGCACAGACCATAGCGGGCATTTCCATAGTTTGGTATGTATCACAAAAAATTAAATTTTCTGGATCTGGTAGTTTTAATGAGAAATGTCCCCTATAGTCCCGTGTATTTGAATATCTGGTTCCCCAGTTGCTGGAACTGTTTTCTTCAGAAATTTAGGCAAGATGAAAATGTATGGAAATACACTGTATGGTGACAAGAAAAAGACAAAAAACAAACAACAAAACAAAACAAAACAGGGAAGTGGTGTTTACCGTTTGCAACTGCAGAGTATGAGTCTGAAGTAAGGTTTAAAAGACTCTCCAAACTACAAAAGCAAGACCCAAGTCTGTAATTGCAGGATTTGGGAGGTAGAGGCAGGGGCATCAAAGATTTAAGGACATCATCCTCAGATAAATAGCAAGTTCAAGGCCAGCTTGGGCTGAGTGAGACACCGCCTAAACACACACACACACACACACACACACACACACACACACACGAGGAGGGAGGGGAGGGGATGGTAACTTATCCTTTTAACACCAACACCAGAGAGGCTGCAGTAAAAGGGTTGCTGTGAGTTCATGTAATTTGGGGTATAATGGAAAACTTAGTATTTATAAACAGAGAAATAGAAAGCAATAAATGGGAGATATAAGTGCTTTGAAAATTGTTGGGGGAAAAAAATCAGCCACAGATTCAAGACATACTATGAACCCTTGGTAGAGTAGATACAAAACAAACAAACAAACAAACAAACAAAAAACGAACAAAAAAAACAAGCCATCAAAAATAAAACCTTGAAGTAAAGCCAGGCATGGTGGCAAATGCCTTTAATCCCAGCACTTGGGAGGTGAATGCAGGCAGATTTCTGGGATTTTTTGTTTGTTTGTTTGTTTGTTTGTTTGTTTGTTTGTTTGAGACAGGGTTTCTCTTGTAGCTTTGGAGCCTATCCTGGTACTCTCTCTGTAGACCAGGCTGGCCTCAAACTCAGAGATCCATTTGCCTCTGCCTTCAGAGTGCTGGGATTAAAGTTGTGCACTACAAATGCCTGGGCGATTTCTGGGAATTTGAAGTCATTCTGGTTTACATAGTTCTGGAATAGGCCAGGACTGCAAAGAGAGAGTCTGTCTCAAAAAGGAAGCAGAGGAGCAGGAGCAGAGAGGCAGGAGGTAGAGTCAAATGAGCCCAGACAGCCCCAATAGAGCCATGCATAACATGGTTAACAAGGGATGTATAATGGAAACAATGGAAACCATAAAATAATGGAAAGAGATCTTCCAAGTGACAGAAAATACAGTCCACTAACTACATCCAATGAAAATTGCCATAGAGATAAATGTGAAATGCTAGGTGTGGTGGTACATGCCCTAAATCCCAAAACTCAAGAAAATGAGACAGGAGGATCATGAGTTCCATATTCTGGGCCATCCTAGGATACATAATAAGGCCTGCTTCAAAAAGAGAAGAAAAAAAAAACCCAAAACTTCTAAAGTTATGTATACTATTATACCTAATGTCAATTAACTGTATACTTAAAAATGGTCCAAGCTGGATGTCTATAATCTCAGCATTTGTCAAGCTGAGAAAAGAAGCCAACCTGGGCTATATTGTCAGTTCTAGGATAGCCTGGGATATTGTTTAGAAATCTTTCTAAATATATAACTATAGTTTGGGAGATCTTTTTTAGAGCAAGCCATCCTGGCATTTTATATTTAGAAAGGACTCCAAGGTGAATTCAAAGCCAACGTAGGCTGAGTAGTGAGATTTGTGTGTCCCCCCCAACCCCCCAAAAGAAAGCTTGTTTGAATGTTTCTACTAAGCTTGACTGGTATGTGATAAGCATGTGAGTGGAAATTAAGGAGACTAAGTCCTTGTATAGACATATCAGGTACGATAGGGTAAGTGCTTGTCTGTCCTGGCACAGATTCTCTGCCCTCTTCAAGTCGCAACACAAGTGCTCAAGAGCAAATTGTGTCCCGTGAGAAGTACCTTGTTAATTCTCTTGTGAAGACAAGAAATGACAATGGCTACTTTAGATGATTTACACCATGGCACTTTGTAGTCTTCTTTTTCCTTCCTTAATCTAATTCTTTTCTAATAATATATTCTACTTTCACACTAAAAACAATGCCTTCTTTATGTGCCCAACAACTTATTAAGGATTGCTTTAATGCTACAATAATTCAAATTATGAAATATGAAGCAGAGTCCAACAGAGAGGGAAGCTGGGTAGAAAAACCAAGAGCAGATTTATAGCAAATAGGAGCTTGGTATGTGATAGGAGACGTTCTGTGAAGTTAATGTGAGGACAATTTGTTTTGTTTATGAGGGGGAGGTCTCCCATAGCCTTGGCTTCCTTTGAACCCACTATGTGGCTGAAGCTGGTCTTGAACTGTATTTTGTTTTCTGGAGAACTGAGTAAGATACAAAATACTTTGCTATTGAGAGCCATGATCAAAAACTGCTGGGAAGAGATGCCCTAGAACAGTGGTTCTCTACCTTCCTAATGCTGCGACCCTTTAAGACAGTTCCTCACACGTGGTCACCCCCAACCATAAAACTATTTCATTACTACTACATAATTGTAATTTTGCTACTGTTATGAATCATAATGTAAATATTTGTGTTTTCCAGTGGTCCTAGGCAACCCCTGTAAAAGGGCTGTTCAACCCACCAAAGGGGTCCTGACCCCCGGCTTGAGAACTGATGCCTAGAGGGTTTATACACCCCCACCTTTCTGGCCTCTCTGGCTCTGAGGAGCAGCCATGCTGGCTGCTGCCTGTTCTTACACATCACGAATTCCTGCCTTGCCCCGCATTTGTTCTGACTACCTGGATCCTCTGATCCCATTTTGAATAAGTCTCAAGGTAAAAGTTTCTTTTTTAAAATATTTTTTTCCAGGGGGGTTCTTTGTGTAACAGCTCTAGCTATCCTGGAACTAGCTCTGTAGATCAGGCTGGCCTCGAACTCACAGAGATGAACCTGTCTCTGCCTTCCGAGTGTTGGGATTAAAGGCGTGTGTCACTGTAATAGCAGCTATTACAGCTATTAGAGGCTGAGGCAAAAGGATAGTGAGTTGGAGCCAGCTTGGGCTACAGAATGGAACCCTATCTCATAAAACAAAGAATTAGACACAAATAATATATGAGATATGTCAAAGCAAGTAATTTGCCATCATTTGTAAAATATGCATCAGCCCTGATAGTATATATATAGAATGGTAATGGGGTTGACTTCCTTTAATAAATGCCTTTAATAAATCTATCTTGGTATGTTTCTCCTTGGTTGAAGAATGTTTGGTGGCAGCTCCCAAAATGCCATTAAAGCCTTGTTTGCAGTTCCATCTACTTTTCAGCTTGGTCACACAGCACACAGTACTTACTGGTCAAAGTTCAGTGAGGAAAGGAGGAGATTATTTTTCTTGGTTTAGAGTCTAACTGAACATCCACCAAGGGTCTCTGTTTGGTCGGGTGGGTGCAGCTTTGTGAATGAATAACTTCTTTACCAGCAAACAATAGTGTAGAGCCTGACCAGTAATAAACTGGGAGGCATGATCTTCCTTCTGGTAGTTATTGCTAATAATCTACAGCAGCTGTTAAAAGGTTTCAATTTCTGCTGTTGGACAAAAAATTTAACAAACAAACTTAAATATTTCCAAAGCTCTTTAAAAAAAAAGTTTTGCAGTTTTTTTCATTGCAAATGTTTTCATTTAAGAAATTGTGGTTTCATATTGAAAAATCTAAGCATTTTTCTTGAAATTATTACGAATTCACAATTTGGAAACCAAGAACATGGCTTCATTCATAAGTTTATCTCACCTTAAGTCTTTGAAAATGAAGAAATGCACTTGGGAAGCAGAGGCAGACAGATATCTGAGCTTGAGACCATCCTGGTCTACAGAGTGAGTTCCAGGACATCCAGAGAAACTCTGTCTCAAAATAAAAGAAAAATGAAGAACTGATACAATGGTCAGTGGGTAGTTTACCATGTGTGTCTTGTTCCTATCACATGAAATAGTCTGTAAAACCTACAGGGAGGCCCTACTGTGGCCGGTAAATGCTAACTTCAAAAAGTTAAACAAAAAAAGGCATGGTTGCAAAGGCCTTTAATCCCAGCATGCTGGAGGCAGAGGCAGAGGCAGATGGATCTCTGTGAGTTCAAGGCTAGCTACAAATCAATTTCCAGGACAGGGCTCTGTTACACAGAGAAGCCCTTTCTCAAAAAACAAAACAAAACAAAAAAACAATAAATAAATAAATTTTAAACGAGTTACAGGCTAACCTGAGCTACCCTGTTCAGAAAGAAAGAGACAAGGAGGAGCAGGCAGGAAAGGGTAGAAAAGAAAAGTAAAAAAAAAAAAATAAAAGGAGAGAAGAGCAGATAGAAGGGAAAGGGGTGGGGAGGGGAAGGGAGCATTTGAGCAGATGTTGAGCGTGAGTTAACTAGTTAGATAGCCTATTTTAACAGTTTGATGACAAAGGAAGCTAACTCTAGGCTATCTTTAAATAAAAAAAAACATTTAATTAGTTACTGTAACTGTATGATGAAGGAAGAATAAGCTTGTCTGGCCTCAGTGCTCTCAGAAGCCAGGGAGTTCTTAAAACCCAAAAGAAACCCTAAGATGAGAGAAATAAAGTATTTGCAAGGTAAACTGAGGCTCCACCCCCATCTTTGAATCCGAACCATTGATAGCAGATATGCTGATCAGGCAGAACCTAACCCAGGTCTGAAAAGTACCCCTGTCATTCCTCATTGTCCTGCTGTGTTTATTTTCTGGATAGAATGAATCTCTGAAGAGTGTTCACTCCATTCTGGGCTTTTGTTCACAGAGGTATCACTATGACTGAGAATGTGGGTGGGTTTTGAATTTGTAAAAGTACAATTAAATTTATCTAAAATAATCCTATTCTTATCTTACTGGGTCTTGAATTCAACCTAGTCCATTTGCAAGCAAGTTTCTTAGACAAGCCCACTCACTATTTGAAACCCCCTTGTGTTTCGAATTAAACAGAAACCATAAAACAACAGAATCCCGGCAACGAGTCATTTCTGATTCAATCTGCTATCGTTTAGATACCAAATTCTCGTACTGGAGGAGGTGTGTCATGACCTTGCTATGTCTGTCAGTTTTCAATGAGAGACCTGAACTTCCCTGAGCTTCCCTGGGCCTTCAGTTTCTCTCTTAGTGATAAGCAAAACAAGTCCATTGAATGCCTTAGTACTACAACACTGATAGTGGAGTAGCCTTCACCCCAACACTCTCCTGAGATAACATCATAGTGACATGGGACAGAGTAGTCTCCAAGGACTGAGGGATGGGGAGCCTTTAAAAGGGAATGCACTGCAATGTTGACTTTACCCTATTTTTCTTTCAAAACAAGGTTTCTCTGTGTAGCCCTGGCTGTCCTAGAACTTACTCTATAGACCAGGCTGGCCTTGAACTCATAGAGATCCACCTGCCTCTGCCTCCTGAGTGCTGGGATAAAAGGCATGAGCCACCACCACCTGGCAACTTAAACCATTTTTATGAACTTTTTTGAGACAGACCATGCTCCCTAGAACTTGCTTTGTAGAACAGGTTAGCCTTAAAATTGCAGCAATCCGGGGCTGGAGAGATGGCTTGGAGGTTAAGAGCTGCTCTTCCAGAAGTCCTGAGTTCAATTCCCAGCAATCACATGGTGGCTCACAACCATCTGTAATGAGATCTTCTGATGTACCTGAAGGTGTCCATGCAGACAGAACAATATATACATAAGAAACAAATGAATCTTTAAAAAAAATTGCAGCAATCCTCCTGCCTCAGCCTCCCAAGTTTTGAGATGACAAGCATGTTCCAATACCCCTCACAATAATATATGTATCATGGGCTGGGGCTGTACCTCAGTTGGTAGGACACTTTACAGGCATGTCCAAAGCCCTGGGTTTGATCCCCCATCGCTGAATAAAAAATTGGGAATGGCAGGACTCAGAGGGAGGGACAAGAGTTCAAGATCATCCTCAACTATACGGAAAACTCAAGGCCAGCTTGGGCTACCTAATACAATGTTCTAAAAATAAAAATTGCATACACATATAAAGTGTACCCAAGAAGTACAAATGAAGTAAGAAAAGATGATGAATGTTTCACAATGTCAGTAGTAAAAGGCTGAGAACGCCTCCATAGAGCTGATGACTCAAATTACTATGTTTATTGGAATACCTGTGTTAGAAAGCTACTAGGTGAGAGAGAGCAGGTGAATTCATAACTGGTAAATTCTAGTTCAATAACCCCCCCAAAGACTAACTAGGTTTAGGGAGTCTCACACAATTGCTGTGGGGACTAGCTTCAGGCCACACCACGGACAACACTGAAAACCACGGTGCTGGCCTGGTGAATGACTGACTGCTCTATTGGCCTAGCAGCCAGGTGTCCTGACTGCATTGGTGCTGCTGCTGGCCCCAGAGCTGGCTCCTGGGTAAATACTCAGTCTGAGGATCACATCTGTCTTCTCTTTCTATCAATGTTTGCAACACAGAAGTCTTCAACAGCACAGGTTTGCTAAATGCTAAACAAGGCCTCACACATCTATGTCCTTGGCTGCAGAGGGCTTCATAAAACTGAGGCTGGGGGATTTTTACATCAGAGAAGCAGAACTCCTAAGACCAGAGAATTCCCAGAACTAGCAAAGGTGGTCACGAGATTGTGGGAAGTCTGCAAATTAAATATATACAACAGGGCTGACAGATTATGACCTACTAGAGTCTCTACAAGTAGCTAAAATAAACCTCTCTCCGTAAATTAGTGGTCCCAGTGTTTGTTACAAGGACACCTAACTAACACAGTAACCACCTCACACCTGTAACACTCTGGCTTTTTGGTCTCGTGTGGCTCAGACTGTCCCAAATTCCTAACCCTCCTGCCTCCCCATCCTAAGTGCCAGGATTACCACCAAACCTCAAGTGCCCTATTGATTGATTGATTGATTGATTGATTTGGTTTGGTTTTTTGGAGACAGAGACAGGGTTTCTCTGTGTAGCTTTGGAGCCTGTCCTGGCACTTGCTCTGGAGACCAGGCTGGCCTCGAACTCACAGAGATCTGCTTGTCTCTGCCTCCCGAGTGCTGGAATTAAAGGCATGCGCCACCAATGCCCGTGGAGTGCCCTCTTTAAAAGATCTACCGATTTCTGAAGAATATTGTGTGTGTAGCAATATGAGAAGACTGTACTGGTACTTAGTCTCGCAAACAAGCAAGGTGTGGGTGTCCCCTGTCGTGTGACTAGCAGGGCTATTCAAGTCACGGGCACATAGGCTGGGACATGGAATACATCCACAGTGGCCATGTTGACTTAATACTTCTCTCTTCACGCTTTTATTTTTAAGATTTTTTTTATTGACACTATAGGTGGCTTGCAAATCTTTTTTATTTTTAATTTATTTATTAGTTCTAGTTGGGGAACAAGCTTGTTCCACACGTAAGTCCCTTCTCCCTCTCCTTCCCCTCACCCCCATCCCTCCTCCCCCTTTTTAAAGATTTTATTTATTATTTATACAACATTCTGCTTCCATGTATATCTGCACACCAGAAGAGGGCACCAGATCTCATAACAGATGGTTGTGAGCTACCATGTGGTTGCTAGGAATTGAACTCAGGACCTCTGGAAGAACAGTCAGTGCTCTTAACCTCTGAGCCATCTCTCCAGCCCTATACTTGGGTTTTACACTTGGTGCTTTGAAACGCCATTTATCAAAACGTGTTTGTAATGCAGCCCCTTCTGGGAAGGAAAGTGAAACAATCCACTAAACCTACAGTGAAATCAAAAACCTGTTTTTTCTTTTCTATTTTTTTTTTTATTTGAGACAAGGTTTCCCTGTGTAAAAGCCTTCGTCCCAGAGCTCACTTTGTAGAACAGGTTGGCCTCAGACTCAGAGATCATCCTACCTCTGCCTCCCGAGTGCTGGGATTAAAGGCCTGAGCCAACACCAAAATTGCTTTTCAATAAGAGCTTTACTGCTGAACATCATCTGGTAATCATTAGGAAAGGCAGGCTAGGTACAAAACCACCATGACTAAAGATGGGAAGCCAGAACCCAGACCCAGCTGTGCCTGAAGCTTGTAACTGCCCCCCACAACTCACAGGCTGGTAAGTGTCTATACTTAAACAAAAAAAGGGGGGATGGAGAGAGAGTTCAGAGAGTAAAAGCACTTACCACATGAGTGTGAGCCTCAGTGTTTGACCCACATAAATTCCAGGTGTGTATGGCGGCCCACCTGTAATCCTAGCACTTGGGAAGCAGGGACAGAGTCCCTGGAGCAAGGTGGCTAGCTAGACTGGCTGGATCGAGGAGCTCTAGATTCAAGTGAGAGACCCTGACTCAATATATAAAATAGTGATTGAGAAAGACACTCAGATGAGCATGCCTGTGTGTGCATATCCACACTTGTGCATACACACTTGCGCTCACAATGGTTACACACACACACTCACACACACACACACACACACACACACACACACACACACACACACACACACACACGGTTTCTATTGTGTATACTATAAGACAATCAGGTATCTGGTAAAGAGGTGAGATTGGTGCTTTGATTTGGGATCCCAGGATCAACTTCATGAGCTGATATTCAGAGCCACACCAAAATTTTAGTATTTGTATGTGTGCTTCCATAGAAATCTCCATAGAAATTCTATTTACTGCAAATACTTATCATTTGCTTGGTTCTGTTTCGTTTTGCCTGACACAGTCTCACTAGGCAGCCTCAGTCAGCTACCAACCTGTAGGCTACCACCCAGGTGCAGGGTGTGGCCAGGCCAGCAGCAGGATGCACTTTGGCAAAGATCTGTTGCATATTTGGAGAAGGATGAGTTGTGCATTCTCAGGGTGAATACATGTATCTTGTCACCCACCAGCTGAAGATTTGGAAGATTCACCCAGAGAAGGAAAGAAGAATTGTTGCCAGGTGAGTGGCTGGTAGCCCAGGCCTGAATGGGACTCCCACCACATCTGGGCAAGCCAAGGAACTAAGGACCCAAGGGAATGTTGGTGAGCAAGTGCTCTTCAAGGGGAGTCATTTTTTTCCCCTGTGGCCTTGATGCTGCAGGGAACGTACCTAACAATGAGGAAACAAGACAGGAGCTGCATTTCAGATAAGGGGCTGTCTGACATGCATATAACTCTTCCCCACTGCCTCTTTGATCTCAGAGGGTATGTGGAGAAGAATGCTCTAAGAAGAGAGGAAAACAAAACCCAATCATGTCTTTGCATTGTGGATGCTATGCTTAAAAACTTGCCTCTGGATAGTTTCATTGGGTTTTGCCTGTAAAGATCCTGACAGCCACCTTTAGTTAGTTCAGGCAAGAATGCAGTAATGGGGGAATGGAAAACTCCAGCCAAGGCCAGTTCAAGGCAGGTTTCAATTTATCTTATAAATGTCCTTTGTTGTGTCTCGAATCCTTGAAAAGTTAGTGTTTTTGAAAGAAGCTTGAAATCTGAGTGTTAACTAACGATTGACTAGAAATCTGCAATGGGCTGGAATAGAGTGATTGGGGATGGTGCCTGGCATCCAAAATTGGAAGGTTTCACTGTATTCATCCTCAGTTGCATCCCTCAGATGGGCATTTAAATCTTTGCACAGTTTGGCCCACACTTCCTTTTCCAGCTTTGCGATCTGATGAGCTTTGTCCCACAAGAGAACCTGTGGCCTGCTTCACACCCTTTCTGGCCTCTGAGCTTCTGTTCTAGCTGTTCCACTCCTGCTCCAAGCATTCTGTTTCCCCCACACACACACACACCGCCAATAGGTGCCCATCAAATCTAGATTCTCATGGCAGATTTCTGGAGGGCACTCACTGGCTAATGAATCTAGTAAGTTGGCAAGCTCCAGGCTTAGTGAGCAAATCCTGAAAGGTAAGAGGGACAATAGTTGGGGAAGACATCTGATATCAAACTCTGGCCACGTGCACATGCAGTACACATGCGTATGAGCACTTACATAGACGCTAACTCACAACACTATTCATACATACACACACACACACACACCACTCTCTCATGTGAATAATTACACCCTTATAACAAATGCTAGAGAGGATGCAGAAAAATAGGAACCCTTACACATTGGTGGTGAGAATATGAACAAGACCAGCCACTAGTGAATATGGAGATTCCCCCAGAAAACTAAAAATAGGACTAGCGTGTGTTCCAGCTCTAGCTCTACTATTCCTGGGAAAAGAACCAAAAAGTCTAAGTCAGCACATCACAGACGCACCTGCACAGTCATGTTTACCACAGCACTATTTACTGTGCCAAGTTACAGAGGTAGCCTGGGTAGCTGTCAACAAATGTGTCATAAAGACAATGTGATAACACCTTGAGTGTGGTGGCATGTGCCTGTCATCCCAGCACACACACACACACACACACACACACACACACACACACACACACACACACAGGAGACAGGAGAATCAAGAGTTCAAGGTCAGTCTGGTCCACACGAAATCCTTTCTCAACAAAACAAACAATAACGACAACAAAACAGAAACTGTGATACACACACACACACACACACACACACACAATGGCGTCTGCTCCCACCATCAAGAACAAAATGACATTGTTTGCAGATAAGTGGATGCAACTGAGAGCATCCCATGAAGTGAAAGAAGCCAGACTCAGAAAGGAAAACATCACATTTTCTCTCATATGTGGGTTTGAGTAGAAGACAGATTATTTGGAGAAGGCATGAGACTGGCAGGAATCGGGGAGAAGACAGGGGACATAGTGAGTGGATATGATGAAAGTACATGATCTACATGAATGTAGCCCCCCCCCATTTCCCTCCCTCCATTCTGCCTCTGTCCCTCCCTCCCTGCCCCCCTGAAGTTTGAAGATAGGCCTTCTCAGCTGCCATGCCTCTGCTTCGCTATCATGCACTCTTTCTCCTCAGGAACCCAAATAAACTCTCTTCCAAGTTTTCTTGGTCATGGTGTTTTATCCCAGCAACAGAAAATTAACTAATACACCTAGCTTGAAGAAAGCTTTTCTAATGTATCATTTTCAAGTCCACATATTTTAATGTACACTCATTCTGTTTCTGGTCCAATAAACTGATTGCCATGACTGCCTGAAATAGCATAGAAGATTTTTCTTTGTGGCACGGCCTTAAGTTTTCAGGGGGTCCATATACTGAGCTGGGGGATAGGAAAGTTAAGAATTCCATTTTGCTAGTGACCTAGGGAGCAGGCTGCACCATCCAAACACACGTAAGGATGGATCACAGTTCTGGGGTCTTTGTGCATATTACGTGACTTAATTATCACAGTCACCATTATTCCCAGGCAGAGCAAATGAACTTCAGAAAAACAAATACATTTCTCAAGGGCACATAGCTAACAGTGGGCTGCGTTCACACGGTCAGACTCCAGAGCGTGTGCTGGCTTCTGGAGCTCTTGGCCCTCAAGAGCATCCCGGTATTCCCTGTGTAGATGTTAGAAGGCATCTCTGTCCCCAGCACTGTTCTCTGGACGGCCTCTTCCCTGGGAACTCCAGGCTGAGGGTTCAGCGTCCGGAACAGAATTCACTACCCAAGCCTTTTCCCTCTAGGAAACACTTCATTTCCTCTAGGAATGGCCCTCTTCCCTTTCCATATAACTCAATAGGCTTCAAAACAGAGACAAAGAGCTACAACTTGATACCCGCCTCCCCCATGCTGTGGGAGTGAACTTGGGCTTTCAACATGGCAGGCAGGTACTCTATCTAACCCTGATTTATATCTCCAATCCGTTTTGTTTCTTTCATCTTTGAGACAGGGTCTCCTGTGGCCCAAGCATACCTTGAACACCTAATGGTCCTGTCACTGCCAACTGCCGGGGTTAAAAGTGAATGCCGGCACAATCACCTTTCCAAAGCTTTTTTGTTTTTGTTTTTGTTTGTTTTTATTTTTTGAGACAGGGTTTCTCTGTGGCTTTGGAGGCTGTCCTGGAACTAGCTGTTGTAGACCAGGCTGCTCTCGAACTCACAGAGATCCACCTGCCTCTGCCTCCCAAGTGCTGGGATTAAAGGTGTGCGCCACCAACGCCCGGCCCCAAAGCTTTTTTAAAAAATTGTGTGTATGTTTGTGTGTAGGTACATCCAGTTTAATGCAGGCTCACTCAGGCCAGAAGGGAGCACCAGAGCCCCTGGATCTGGAGTTTACAGTCGTGAGCTAGCTGCTGCATGTGGGTGCTGGGAATTGAACTGTGATTCTCTATGATAAGAAAATGCTGTCAGCTGCTAAGCCTGTCTCCAGCTGGTCTAAAACTTCTTTAAATGCCACAAATACAAATGTACGAATTAAGATGTAAATGTGAAATCACAGAAAAAAAAAGAATTCTCATTTTTCTGACATATTTTTTGCCAGGTTAAGAAGAAAAATGAAACTAGAGAAAGACCCTAGAGAGTCAGGCATGGTGGCACACTCCCTTCATCCAGGGCTCAGAGGACTGACACAGGAAGATTTTGGATCTGAGGGCAAACTTGCTTCAAAATCAAAACAAAACAAAACAAAAACAAACAGAATATGTTTTACTCTAGATCAATTTAGCAATATAGAATTATGTAGGGTGAACTATGTTCTCCATAACACCACTATGCAAAGCCTACAGCTGGATAATGTCTTACGTTTTCCTGTCCTTCTCTTATGCTTGCCTATGTGTCCAAAACACAAATACTCTGTGTGTGTGCGTGCCTGCGTGTGTGTGTTGATGTCAATTGCTTTTTGATGGCTTCTGTGCTTTATTTCATCTGCTGGCTGCTGTAAATGCTGAGTGTTTCTCCTGTTACTAGGAATTTCTGTTCTTTTCAAGGTGATATTGGTTACCTGGTATCGTTAGAAACCTTTTCCATCAAGACCAAAATATGGCTTCCTTCTGGCTATGAAGACCCGCGTGGGCCACTCAGGGCTACCTTAGACAGAGATTTAGGTAGTGTCCTTTATTGGCTCTCTCTAGTGGCACAAATGTGCCCTTTAACAGTGAGCCCTCGTGTCGTTGATGTAGAATGAAATTTAAAGCCTGCATTTGCCTCGGAAAGAGCTGAAAAGCAGAAGTTGAAACAAGTGTGGAGGGGTCAGCACATGCAGTCAAAGGCCGAAGCCTCAGCAGGTTAGAAGTCTGAGGTTGCACAGTCGACTTCTGAGTCAGAACTGGAGCTGCGCCCTGGCGGCAGAAACGCTTCAGGCTGTGCCCAGCCCTTTGGGATCAGGGCCTTCGCCCGTCCCCCAAAGCACTCCAGCGCCCCCCTGTGGCCAGAGGCTGGAGATGCACGTTCTAAAGAGCTGTTCTGGAGCCTGTCCATCTTCCAGGGATATTTGTTATTGAGTTTCGGCAGAGTAGAGGGAGAGGAAGAAACTGATGTACTGAGACGGAAAAAAAAAATTGACTATTTAGAATAGCAACTATCTGTTGTTAATTGGAGCGCTATTAAAAGCAATTATTTATCTGTTCAATTGGGAAAACCAAAAAATAAATTCAGTCGTTTTCCATCATCTTCTTGCGTACATCTTAAAAAAACAAAAAAACAAAAACAACAAGAACAACAAAACAACAACAACAACAAAAACAAGTTCCTTACATCTTCTCTGGACAATGTAAGCCTTATGTAACTTTATTGTAGGTTTGGGATGTAGCTCAGTTGGTGGAGGGCTTGCTAGCATTCAGGAAGCCCGGGGTCCCATTCCCCCCCCAAAAATAAACCCGGTGGAGATCAGAAGTGCAAAGTTATTTTCAGCTACATAGTGAGTTGGGGTTAACATGGACTATACAAGAGCCTGTTTCAAAAATAAAAATCTTTATCATATAGGGGACATTAAAATATTAATGTTTTGAAAGACCCCCGAAGAGGTACTTTCGTAGGAGGAGACCCGCACCCAGGAATCAGCGAGACCACGAACTTGGATGCAAAACCGCAAGAGGCTTTATTGGAGATATGGGTACCCGGGCGACTTAGCTTCTGTGAGGCCAAGCACGCCGAGCCAAGGGAAAGGGGTCCTTATATAGGGAAAAAGGCGCAAGCTAGGAGCAGGGATTCTATTGGATAATTCTAATGAGGCATTGTACAGAGCTATTCCCATTGGTCAATGTAAATGAGGCGCTATACAGGGTTATTCAAATGAGGCGCAGTACAGAGTTATTCAAATGAGGTGAAACACAGAGTCTTTCAAATGAGGCAAAATACAGAATCATTTCTATTGGATGGTTCAAATGAGACACAGAGCCATTCCAGATCAGCATATTCTCAAGGTCTGGTGTCTGGTACAACAGACTCAATTCCCCCCCCCCCCCCCGCGTCCAGATGGCTGACCTTGGGGGCGGAGACCTTGGGACGGAGTGTTTCTCATCGGGCGGGGGCTCAGGGGCAGGGCTCCAGGCCGGCTCACTTGGTGTTCGTTCTCGTGCCGGCCCACCTGGTGCTCGCCCTCGTGCCGGCCCACCTGGTGCTCGTTCTCGGGCCGGGCGTGCGGCGGGTGGCGGGGGAAGTGGAGGCCGGCGGGGGGTGGGAATCGGGGGAAGCCGCCGACCGGAGGAGGAGGCAAACTTGAGAAAGAAAGGGCTAAGGGGCAGGGGTCTTTCAGTTTAAGTTCCTAAGCTAGAGTATGTTCCTTGTGCCAGGGGACGGCTTGCAGTAGCCTCTTGCTACCCTCCAAATCCTTATGCAAATGTCATCTTACCGATGAACCTTCCCTCCAACACCTGCCATTCTGGCTTTCCCCACCACCTTCCAGAATGTGTCTTCTCCAAGGTGTTTACCATGCTTTACACTGTAAACTTCACCACTCAAAACTGAGTTATATGGACTGTCAAGCCATATAACTCCTTAATAACTACATTTGTGTCCTTGACTAGCCCTGGTATCAGCTTTGGTCTGAGAAGCTTCATTATGCAGTGGTCAGTGGTGACTACAAAGACTCTATAAGAATAAATGATGAGCGGGCAGTGGTGGCGCATGCCTTTAATCCCAGCACTCAGGAGGCAGAGGCAGGTGAATCTCTGTGAGTTTGAGACCAGCCTGGTCTACAAGAGCTAGTTCTAGGACAGCCTCCAAAGCCATAGAGAAACCCTGTCTCGAAAAACAAAACAAAAAAATGATGCTGGGCCTCGGTGGCGCACACCTGAACACCTGAGGCAGAGGCTGTCAATTCTCTGTGAGTTCAAGGCCAGCCTAGTCTACAGAGTGAGTTCCAGGACAGCCAGGGGTTACACAGAGAAACCCTGTCTTGGACCATCCCCCACATTCCACTCCAACCTGCATGCTACAAAGAAAAGAATAAATGACCGTTTGAATGGACCAGCCCCCTGCTTTAGCAGACATGATAGGCTGCAGGAAAGACTCAATCTGTGCTTGCCTGACCTTGCTGGGCCTGTCCTAGTCACTAGGAGGTTATTTTACCTCAAGCCTCTACTGCACCTCTCTGTATGTATGTCAAGCGGCTCTGAATTGTCCCTGAGCCCTAGTCTCAACTCAGATGAAAAGGAAGTATTAAGGAAACTCATTGTGAGTGAATCTCTGGCTTCTGTTCCGGGAAACTCTTATCTATTCTCTGTTTTGCCTAGAGCCAGCTATCACTGTGTCAGTGGGCTGAATTTTCCTTTTAAAGGAAAAAAAAAAGACCCAGAAGAGCTGTGTGCCAGCAACTGCAGATTTGAAAGCATTTATAAGCCTAGCTTTGGTTTTGATCAGAATTTTTTTGTTTCTGTTTTTCAAGACTCAGTTTCTCTGGAACTCACTTTGTAGGCCAGGCTGACCTTGAGCTCACAGAAATCCACCTGCCTCTGCCTCTAGAGTGCTGGGATTAAAGTCATGGCCCAACCAGAGTGTAATTTTTACACAAAATTGTAGAAGTTTGTTCATCATGAGATAACTTGTGGATTCAACCCAGAAGCTGCCTGCCTGCAGATGCTTCAACGCCACGAACAGCAATACCATAAAATAGTCTTACTGAACTGTAGAACTTAGTAGTTGTGCATTGGCTGGAAGCCCATAGCATCACAGCCCTGGCTAAGCAAGGTCTTCACTGAATACAGATGGACAGTGTCAGAGAGGGAACAACCTCATCCGAAGGACAAATACCCACTGCAATGCAGGAGGTGGAAACACTCCATTGTATTCCTCTAGCTATGTGATTCTTACAATTCTCACTATTTAGACACCAAGCACCATGTGAAAAGCACTTGGATAGTGAGCAGGAAGAATGCCAGGTAGAAGTTTTTTGTTTTTGTTTGTTTGTTTGTTTGTTTTTTCAAGACAAGGCTTCTCTGTATTGCTTTGGAGGTTGTCCTGGAACTCGCTCTGTAGACCAGGCTGGCCTCGAACTCACAAGAAATCCACCTGCCTCTGCCTCCAGAGTGCTGGGATTAAAGGCGTGCTCTACCACCACCCATCTGCCAGGTAGAAATGATAGACTATTATGCTGACTTTCAACCTTCAGTAGAAAGCAAAATCCATGATGAAGCCTACAGATTGGGGCTTAACAATGACCTAGTACAGGAGACTACAATAGTCAGGAAATAGTTAGGACATAACTCTTTTATTTATTTATTTATTTATTTTTATTTTTTGTTTTTTTTCGAGACAGGGTTTCTCTGTGTAGCTTTGGAGCCTATCCTGGCACTTGCTCTGGAGACCAGGCTGGCCTCGAACTCACAGCAATCCGCCTGCCTCTGCCTCCTGAGTGCTGGGATTAAAGGTGTGCGCCACCAACGCGAGGCAGGACCTAACTCTTGAATCCACTTTTAAACAAGCAGCAGACGAACCTGGCTTGTGAGGCTGTAGAACATGGGAGTGGACAGGATCAGCCTGAGTGCTGTGGAAGCAGAGAAACAGAATATTATAACTCCCTATCCCTCCTTAAGACAAAGATTGCTCCCCACTCCGCACCCCTGCAAAAAAAGTTAGGCCGGGTAGTGGTGAAACACGCCTTTAATCCGAGCACTCAGGAGGCACAGGCAGGTGGATTTCAGTGAGTTCAAGGTCAGCCTGGTCTACAAAGCAGAGTTCCAGGACAACCTCCAAAGCTACACAGAGAGACCCCATCTCGAAAAACAAAACAAAAACAAAAAACAAACAAACAACAACAAAAGGACAAAGACTCCATACATTGAGGAACATAAGGGAAGTTAGTCCTTTTTACCAGCCATGGAGACTTGACTGACGAAGCAGTACAGGTTAAAAGGAAAAAAGATTAAGCTGAACAGGGGCAGTTACTACCACCCCAGAACATTCCATACAAGCTTCCCTTGAAAAAAAGTTATATTGGGGTGGAAATTATGACCCAATCCTTTAGCTGGCTGTGGCCAATAGAAAGCCAAGGGCCATAGTGCTGGCCAGAAGCTTATAAGAACTAGGGATCTGGCCCTAGGGTCTGGCATGCCTAGAGCATGGCCCTTGGATTTAGATTTGAGCCTAACAGAACAAGACAGTCCTACCAAAACTGTCAGGCATGGAGACACTGCAGGGGCTCTAGGTAGAGGCAGCACCCCAGGATGTAGAGGCTGAATGGTTCACAAAATATGTGAAATATGGAGGGCTAGATGCTGTAGACCCAGCTGTAAGCAAGACAATAGATCATTTTCTTAATTAGTAACTGTGCCCCATACACAGTGCTAACTAACCCACTAGTGCTCTTTCAACGAAACAATTGATAGAAGTGACTGGGTCTTTTTGTACGATGTTGGACCTTGCTCGTGTTCCTTTTTCTGTATCCTCTTAGCTACCCAAATGGCACTTGCTAGAAATTCATTTTGAGAAGCCTTCAGAGAGTTTGTCCATCCCCTCTAATGTTTCTTTCTACAGTGTTGATAGACTCCAAGAATAGTAAAGACAGTAGCTAGTTCTCATTTTTAAGGGATGCTGTAAGGACAGAAGGGGGCACTCCCAGAGGCTATAAGTCCGGGGGTAGGCTACCTCCCTTTGAGCTGTGGGCTAGTGTCCTGGCTAGTTTTATGTCAACTTGACACAAGTTAGTGTCAAATAAGAGGGGGAAACCTCAAGAAAATGTCTCCATAAGACCCAGCTGTAAGCAAGACAATAGATCATTTTCTTAATTAGTAATGAGTGGCAGAGGACTCAGCTGACTATGGATGGGGCCACTGCTGGGCTTCGGTTCTAAAAGAAAGCAGGCTGAGCAAGCCATAAGAAGCAAGCCAGTCAACAGCTCTCCTCCATGGCCTCTACATTAGCTCCTGCTTCTAGGTTCCTACCTAGTTTCAGTTCCTGACTTGGCTTTCCTCAGTAGACTGTGATTCAGGATATACAGATTGAATAAACCCAAGTTGCTTTTGGTTATGGTGTTTCATTACAGAAATAGAAACTCTAACTCTAAGACAGTCAGGTAGGCCCCCGAAGCTCCACAAACCATAAAGGTTTTTGCTACTGCTGTTGGTTGCACACCACTAGATAACTCCCTATTGCTGAAGACAACAGATATTTTAGCTGAATGGCATGAAGAAATCAAGCCTGTACTCAACTAAATCTCCCTTTCTACGGGCTTGTTTTCATAACGGCAGAAGAAGAATTGTCAACAACAACTCTGCTTGGCTATCGATCCTGCATGCTACAGGACCAACATGTCAGGCAAGAAGTTTCCACTGCTATAATAGTGTCACAAATATTTTGGGTGCAACCAACTGCTTTCCTGTTACATTTAATGCCTACAACACAGGAGGGAACTCACAGGTGATACTGTAAGCCAGAGCAAAAACCAAGGACTAGGAGGTAATAGGCCCCAGTGGGGAGACCGCCATTGCTATTGCTTTGTTAAATAAATGGATGTTCCTATTAAATTGCCTTTTATTATTATTTTTTAAAGATTTTATTTTTATTTATTATGTATACAACATTCTGCTTCCATGTATCTATGCACACCAGCAGAGGGCACCAGATCTCATAACGGATGGTTGTGAGCCACCATGTGGTTGCTGGGAATTGAACTCAGGACCTCTGGAAGAACAGTCAGTGCTCTTAACCTCTGAGCCATCTCTCCAGCCCCCTCAAATTGCCTTTTAAATATTTGTGCTTATGCCCTCGAATCACTCTTCCTGTTGGCCTCAATTGGTCATGGGAGGACACTTCTTTTTCCAATAGGAAGTACACTGCTGATCACTAGCTCATCATGCTTTTGACAAGTGACTGTTGCTGGCGATGAAGAAAATAATCAGATTTCTATACTGCCTATTTCACAGCTCAGAGATCATTACAGAAGAAGGGGTGGGGTGGAGTGTAGCAAGTTCCCCTAAATTAAAACATTCCTGGAGAGAAATGCATTAAGATTCAAGAAGTAAACAAGACTTAAAATGATCGGGAAGTAAAAACCTACAATTCTCGGGGAGTTCCTGAAACTTACAAGAGTCACAAGGACACTCCTCAAAGCTACTCCTTGCAGTTAGGACTTAGCAGGATTTTTATTAAGTTTCCTACAAGTTCTTCAAAGAGCCTTAGGAGTGCAGCTTTTGTGAATTGTTACTCAAGCTGAGGTGGGCTTTTTGGTGATGCAGTTGCTTTTGAGTTATTCATTCTCCTTTAATTCCTCACTCATAGTCCTCTAAGTAATCCAAATAAACTCATTGGTTCACCAAGCTAGACTTTTGCGATATAGATTTTTTGGTATGCTGCTGGAGTCCCATTTCCTCAGTAAAAGTCACACAATATTATGACACTACATGAAAAGATGTATTCCTTATTGAAAAGTAGAAAAACAGAGTCTCAGGATTTTTATAAAGTTAACCAAGTTTCAGAGAAGACGTCTGACTCCTTAGGCGAAGCAGGACTGCTACACCAAGGCACGTCCTAATGGGCAGTGGTTGAGGTTCAGAAATGGATACATCTTGGTTGATGCACATAAGAATATTGAAGCCCCAGATTTGAATTTCCAGATTCCCCTAAACCCTTTAAACTCATTTCTATCCATTAGAAGTCTAAGTCTTGTATGCTTGAAATCTCTCTCTCTTTTTTTTTTTTTTTTTTTTTTTTTTTTTTTGAGACAGGGTTTCCCTGTGTAGCGTTGGAGCCTATCCTGGCACTCACTCTGGAGACAAGGCTGGCCTTGAACTCACAGAGATCGGCCTGCCTCTGCCTCCCGAGTGCCGGGATTAACGGCGTGTGCCACCAATGCCTGGTGAAGATGAAATCTTAAGCCCTCATGTACCTCTTGTGAGGACCTATCCCTGGCCAAAGAAAGTCAAAACCCCAAACATAATCCAACCACGCCACTGCTGGTTTGGCTAAGGAAAGAAAAGGTCTAGACACTGAGGGAGCTGGCTAATATTACTGGCTTGAACTGGGATACTCAGATGAGAACAGTAATTGAGAGTGCTGGAGCAGGGGATGGGACATGAAGTTGTATAAGTAAGAATATCAATACAGCTAGAATTTAACTCATTAACACAAAATATCCCAGCCTGTTTGACTATATCTTGGCAATCTGACTTTTGTTCCAGTCTGTCTTTCCTGCATTAGTTGTATTCTACCTAAACCAAGTTCTTTCCTTTTTGGGGAGCAGTGGGCTCTTTTTCCTTTGTTCTTTGATATTTTATATATGTAAAGGATGCATCTTGATCAAATGTACCCCAATTCCTCCCTCCATCTCTCCCCAGGAACCTCCATCTCTTCTTTCTCACCCCCGGGCATCTCCACCATGTCCTCATTGCCTCTTATGTTCTCCTTTTTGTTCTTAACCTACCAAGTCCAGTCACGTCTGCCGGATACAACGTTGACTAATCGTGTTGATTTGATCTTGGGTAGGAAACTATAGCCACATTGAGTTCACAGGTGCAATGGCCATGTCATGTCCTGAGGACAGATTTCGTAGCATGCCTCCTGATCCTCTGACTCTTAAATCCTTTCCATCCCTCTTCCACAACATTCTTATAAGTCAAATTCCTTCACTGCTTTTTAAGACCTACGGATGACTCTCCCTAGCTTTTTGTTTTAAGTCAGGGTCTCACTTTGTAATTGACATTCTTTTCTCCCCATCCTCACCCCACCCTCTCACCCCTGCCAGGCAGAATTTCTTTGTGTATCCTTGGCTGTCCTAGACCTTGCTCTGTAGACCAGGCTGGCCTTGAGCTCACAGAGATCCCCCTGTCTCTACTTCCTGAGTGCTGGGATCAAAGGCCTGGGCCACCAATGCCTGGCATCTCTGCATTCTTAACCCTGTTCCCCCCTCTATTTCACCCCTGCCTTAGCTGCCTGCAACTTACTTCTTGGCCTTACTGGGGAATTTATCTGGTATTGGAAATATAAATTAATACTTTTGGGGAAGCACTCTGGCAACACATTCCTTTTTATAAATTTAACTTTTTTTTTGAGATAGTGTCCCATTTTGTGGTCCTGGCTGCCCTTGAACTCACAGAGATCCTCCTGCCTCTGCCTCAAGTGCTGAGTTTAATCCATCCCAGCTCTAAACTTTATTTTTAAAAAGACTCAGGTTAAATATTGATTATTCTGAGAAGAAAAGTGGTTCTCTTCCACAATTTTTGTTTTATGCTTATTATTTTGCTGTATGTGTGTGAGTGTTTTGCCTACACGTGTGTAGGCACATGCAACAAGTGTGTGCAGTGCCCACAGGGATCAGAAAAGCATCAGATCCCCTGGAACAGGAGCTGCCATGTGAGTTCCGAGTATCAAACCCCGATCTCTGCAAGAGCAATAAGTCCTCTTAACTGCTGAGCCATCTCTCCAGCCCTAACACAGGAGGTTTTAAAATCTGTGTGTAAATCTTAGTCCTTACTCATGGCGATCATTTACTGGCCGCTCTGCACTCTTCACTAGGGTTAGGAGGACAGGATTTGTGTCTTTTGTCTTTATGCCTTTGTCATCTAAGCTTGCACCTAGTAAGTTCCTAAGACGCATTTGTTTGTGGAGGGAAGGAAGGCTGTTACTGTTTTTGAATTTTAAATTCTTAGAACTAGGGCAGGTGATGCTTATTACTCTGAACCTAAGGACTAAAAATAATAAAATAATTAAAATTTCAAAGAAGAAAGAAGGAACAAAGTATTAAAACATCAGTAGAGTAAGTGAGCAGGGAGTGGCAGTGGGTGCCTGTAAGCCCGGTGCCTAGGAGACAGATGGAGGACCTTGAGAGTTTGAGGCCCAGTCTGCATAATGCACCAGGCAAGCATGGACTGAACAGTAAAACCCTTCACACACAGGCACACACACACATGAATTAAAAGAGAAGGCAAGGGAAAAAGCAACAGCAAGTAATAGATTTTAATTTGGGTGGGTGGACTTGGTCAGTTATAATGGAATCAGTTTTTAAAAAAGTCACGACTCTCGACCAATGTAGCAAAAAGTGAAGAATCCAGAATAATTCAAATCATAATTATTATCTGCACTACAGAAACCTGATATGAATGGGAACGTTTTCTTCAAAATAAACTCACAACTTAACACAGTGTCCTTCCAAGCAAGCAAGGAAGGAAGGCAGGTGTTTTCCCAAGGCACCTCAGCTGAGAACTATGGGGCCCCAGCACAGAGTTCACAGCTAGTGTAAACAGACTGTCTTCCAACTGGCTCAATGTACATTCAGCCTCAAGTACCAGAAACCGGGGTTCTGTCGTTCTTCAAAGGCCTTGAACAGCCTTTAGGAAAATATTTGGCGACTTGCTCACATTGCTGCCGCTGGAAATCCATGCTCACATTAAACTCCCATCGGGGAGAATTCTGAGCAGTTCCGCGGATAATTTGTTCTCTTGGCGTGACCACATCTTGACCAAAAAATGAGCAATTCACTTACGATATGAAGGAATGCTTACACTGGGATCTGTGTGGAAAGGTGACCCCAGGTGGCTACATCTATCCCCAGAGTTTTCTCTAGTAACAACCATCCAGCTCCAGTTTTACTTCCTAGCATGAAAATAGGTTTTCTTGGGCTGGAGAGATGGCTCAGAGGTTAAGAGCACTGACTGCTCTTCCAGAGGTCCTGAGTTCAATTCCCAGCAACCACATAGTGGCTCCTCACAACCATCTATAATCAGATCTGAAGAGCCCTCTTCTGGTCTGCAGGCAGAACACTGTATACATAATAAATAAATCTTTAAAAATATTTAAAGAAAAGAAAATATGTTTTCTTGGGCTGGGGATATGGTTCAGTTAGTAGAGTGCTTGCCTTGTATACACTGAAACGTGGGTGACACAAGCCGGTGATCCAGGCGCTTGGGAGATGGAGGCAGGAGGATCAGAAGCTCAAGGTCATCCTTGGCTACGTAGGGCGTTTGAAGCTAGCCTGGCCCAAGGTTTCAGGACCTAAGAAAAACTTCCTCCTGGGATCTAGAGTTACCAAGAAGCAATGGGCGGAGTCAGAGCTAGGGCACCGCCCCTGCACCTGCCCTCTGCTCCCGCCTGCGCGCATGCTCGCCCACGCGCGCGCGCACGGGCTTGCGAGATTCCGCGCGGGGAAGGCATCCAACGGCTGCAGCGCGGACATGGAGTCGGACCCCACGACCTCCGAGCCCGAGGCCGCGGTCGAGAGCGTCAGCCCGCCAGCGGAGCAGACCGACCCAGACATCCCGGGGGATTTGGCGGCCGCGGTCGCCAAGAGCCTCGCGTCCCCGGTGCGCTCAGTGGTGGCCTCCCCGCGCCCTGTGAAGGGCAAGGCGGCGCGGCGGCGGCTCCAGCTCCCGCCGGTCTCTCAGGCCGAGGCAGGCGACGAGGAGCCCGTGCTCGCGGTGCCCGAGGACCAGGAGGAGGCACAGCCCCTGCCGCCGCTCTGCGCATCCCCCATGAGGGGCATGTGGCGCAGAGAGAAGGTGGCTCTGTACTGCGACCAGGTGCTGCAGGGCTCGAAGGTGTGAAGCTGCAGAGGGACAGCTCCGGGGGAGTTGGGAAGGCAAATCTATCTCTTCAAAACAGTCTCTCGGATTCAAGGTGTACAAAATGGCCACCATGATCACCTTAGATGTGCCCAGAGGCGTTGTCTATACTGTCTATACAAAGTAGTCGCTTAAAATAACAACCTCCTAAAAACAAACAAACAAACAAGGCAGCCATGGAGGGGTCATCGCTGCCCGAGCATACATCTTACTGTTCACACACCTCTGTGCACACATCTCAGTGCTCACACATCCTGGTGTCCACACATCTCATTGCTTACACCCAGTTTGTTTGTGTGTTTTTCGAGACAAGAGTTTTTCTGTGTAACAGCCATGGCTGTCCCGAAACTCACTCTGGAGACCAGGCTGGCCTCCAACTCACAGAGACTCACCTGCCTCTGCCTCCCGGATGCCCAGCACCAACACCCGACACCAGTTTTAATAATACATCTTAGAGTTCACATACCATTAGGTAGCAGTAGCAATTTGGGCCCAAACATAAAGGGGAGATTACACTAGAATTCTAAAAATGGGAGCTAGAGAGAGATGCTCTTTGATTAAGAACACTTGCTGCTGGTGCAGAGAACACGAGTTTTCGATCTCAGAACCCACATGGTACCTCACAACCATCATTAACTCCTCTTCAAGGGATCCGAGATCCTCTCTTGACCTTCCCCAGACACCAGGCCCACACGAGGTGTACACACACGCATAACCATAGAATAAAAACAAACCTAAGATGTAATGAGAATGATGGCTCCCAGTCTGCCAGTCCCGGTATAGGCAGGTGTTTTGTAGGGAAGACACCTGTTAACCTCCAACAGAACAAACTTTACGTTTTAATTCTATTTTATATTTTAAGAAGGTATAGCAGAATTTGTGTACAAGTCTTATTCATTGCAGTGATGGTTATAAGAATGTAAAAATCGGCTGAGCGTGGTGACTCGTGGCTTTGATCTTTTTGTTTGTTTTGAGACAAGAGTTTCTCTGTAGCTCTGTTTGTCCTGGAGCTTACTAAGTAGACCAGGCTGGCCCAGAACTCATAAAGATCCACCTGCCCTGCCTCCCAGGTGAAGGCATATGCCTGTAGTCCCAGTACTTGGGAAGCTGGAGGCTGGCTGTCAACCAAGGTTACACAGTGAGGTAAAGCTAATGGAAATAGCTAGCAATCTAGTTGAAGTGGTTGAGTGCTTGAATGAAATACTGAGTTTGATTCAGTATGATACAACACCCTGCTTTTATCGACACACTTCTTGCACTCCTGAAAAAAGGAAGGAAGGAGCGATAAAAAAGTATGGTGGGGCAGCCATAGTAGCACACTCCTGTAATCCCAGCATTTCGGGCTGAGGCAGGAGGACTGATTGCCCAGTGATTGAGTTTAGGGTATACAGCAACAGCCTTCCTATCTCAAACAGACAACAGTAACCCACAAAGAACTTCCATGGCCTCATGCCGTGGGAAATTACGTAGTTGTAAATTCATGTATTCAAGAACCACAGCCTTGATTATGCTGTAAGTTAAAAAGCAAACAAGCCCTGGAGGCAGCCATGACGAATGGGTGCGTGGGTAGACACCACATCTCATTACAGATGGTTGTGAGCTACCATGTGGTTGCTGGGAATTGAACTCAGGGCCTCTGGAAGAGCAGTCAGTGCTCTTAACCTCTGAGCCATCTCTCCAGCCCCCTATTTTTTTTAATCAGATATTGAGGATTAGACGCCTGGTCTGCTAAAAATAAGTGGAAAATGTTTATATAAATTATTCTGTCATTGGTTATGGTCTTATCAATTATAATAGATTAGATGACTTACCCTTTAATTGGCTGACTTTAAACTTAAAAATCAAATGGGCAAATATTTACTGAGTGTTTAACACACTCACTTGTTTAATAAAATGGAATGCAATTTAAAATTTTGATGCGCTGAATTTTTTGTTTAGTTGGATTTTGAGGCAGTCTCATGCAGCCTTGGCTTGCCTTGAACCCCAATCCTACTGCATCCACCCCCTACGTGCTGGGATCACAGGCATGACTCCTAATGTGTTTTAAATAGGCAATGCCCCATTTTTAAAAGTTAATTAAAACATCGCTATGTATTTTTAACTGCTGTTGTGATCTCTAAGACCACACCCCTTCTACTCATAATCCATAACAAGTGCTGAGTGAATAGAGCTCTCCATTTTATTTTTGTGTTTATGACCGTTTCTGTTAAATAAGGTTTTAGTTTAAAAAAAAAAACTATAAATTTTCCAGGTTTTTCACTGTTTAAGGTAATGTTGGTTATATTTTCAAATAAAAATACGTCTTATAAACTTCTATATATTTGTTGATTTAAAAGACATATCCATTTAAATTTTTTATTATCACATGTCTGTGTCTTTGTGTGTGTGTGATACATGTGTCACAACACACATGGGGAGGTTGGGACAGCTGGTAGGAGTCACTTCTCTCTTTCCATTATGTGGGTTCTGGAAATTGAACTCACATCTTCAGGCTTGCTCTCCAAGTGTTTGCCCCTGGGAGCTGAGCTGTCTCTCCAAGCTTGCATTTATCTATACAGCTGTGTCTTCTTTCTCGTTAGGCAGAAGATGCAGATGAAGCTATGAGTAAATACCTGTCAGAAAAGCTGAAACTGAAGGACAAATGGCTTGGAGTCTGGAAGAGTAACCCAGAGTTATTCTTTGAGAAATATGAAGAGGCTTCCATTCCTTTCGTGGGTATACTAGTCGAGGTAAATTGCCTTGCTTTGTTCTTTGAATGACATTAGCAACCCCTTTTATGATGGAAATGTGACTTCCTGAATCTGAGGCTGTAATACCAATAACAATGCTAAACAGACAGCACGGGAAAGAGGATAAAGATGAGCACCAGCATACACTTACTTAGGAACAACTAATGATCAAATAGGATCTGATAGCACTGAGCAATAATTATTAACCCAGCTGCAATTCCTCAGATACTGTAAAAATAACAGAACTGTATTTTTTTAATGATTTACTTGTTTTTATCTTGTGTGCATTATTGTTTCGCCTGCATGTATGTCTTTGTGAGGGTGGATCCCCTGGAACTGAAGTTACAGATAGTTGTGACCTGTCATATGGGTGCTGGGAATTGAACCTAGGTCTTTGGGGAGAGGAGTCAGTGCTCATAATCACTGAGCCAACTCTCCAGCCCCCAGAACTGTATTTTATTGCCAGGCATGAAATCCCAGGACTAGGGAGGCAGAGGCAGGCAGTTAGGGGCTAGCCTGGTTTACACAGAGAGATCCAGGACAGCCAGGTAACACGGAGAAATCCTATCTCAAAAAAGAAAGGAAAAGAAAAAGCAACGAAAAAAATATATTTCTTAAATAATTATTAAGTTGGGCTTCCACAAATGGTCTATTATGTCCCTTTTACTTGTCTGGATTATATACTTCAGTTCAGATGAGAAAAGAAAATTAGATCAAGAAACTGTTGTCAGTATTTGACTTTTTCAGTGTGACCAACTTCCAAGCCATCAGCTAAGCTTCAGATTCTTTAGGTCCAGAGGCTGGCACATTTGGTGTCATAGTTTGAGTCCCTTAAAGATAATCATCCTTGTATAGAAATATTAATTAATATCAATTAATTAATATTATACTCAAGATTGATGCTCCAAGAGGTTTTGTTTTGTTTTGTTTGCTTGGTTGGTTGGTTGGTTAGTTTTTCGAGATAGGGTTTTTCTGTATCTTTGGAGGCTGTTCTGGAACTCACTGTCTAGACCAGGCTGGCCTTGAACTCACAGAGATCCACCTGCCTCTGCCTCCAGCTTTTTTTTTTTTTTTTTTTTTACATTTTTAAAATGTTGTAAGTGTTGCATACTCATGCGTGCATGTATACCACAGTACATGTGTGGAGGTCCAAAGACAACTTTTAGAAGTCGGTTCTTTCCTTCCAATGCATGGGTTCTGGGGATCAAACTCAGAGAGAGAAGCTTATTGGCCAGCCCCTTAACCAGTTGAGGCATCTTGCCAACCTAGATAGATGTTTCAAATATGTTTTTTTGGTCACAAAAAAAAAAAACCCTTGAAACTTATCACATCACATATTACTTGAAAACAATTAAATTGTGAAAAAATGACTTGCTGAAAAATTTTCAGTCTATTACCAGAGATTAGAAAAACATTAGAATCTTAGGATTAAATTTTCAAAAATACTTCAGTGGTTTTGGATGTGTGTGTGTGTGTGTGTGTGTGTGTGTGTGTGTGTGTGTGTGTGTGTGTTGAGACAGGATTTCTCTGTGTAGCCCTAGCTGTACTGGAACTTGCGCTGTAGACCAGGCTGGCCTTAAACTCACAGAGATCCCTCTACCTCTACTGGGATCAAAGGTGTGTGCCACCACCACCCGGCTCTAATTGTTCTTAATAATAAAAGCTTAGAGTCAGAGATTGGGGTTAATGCTAAAAATCAGAGAAGCAAAGTGGCCCAGCCACTAGAGAATTCTTACTTCTATCACTGTTCAGGCCAATGGGGGTGATCCTGTCCTCAGACTGCATACCCAGACTGCTTAGACTGCACTGCTCCTCAGACTACATCTCTCTCTTGTCTCTTCCTGCCTTATATTCCTCTCTCCACCCAGCCATAGCACTCCTGTTTCCACCTCCTTAGTGCTGGGATTAAGGGTATAGGATCCCAAGTGCTTGGAACACCTTTGGGTGAGCTCTGTTTCTCTTTTAGACAAATTTAATCTCCTGTAGCCCACAGGGTAGCCTTGAACTAACAAAGATCCATCTGCCTCTGTCTCCTGAGTGCTGGGATTAAAGGTGTGTGCCACCACTGCCTGGCCTCTATGGCTAACTAGTGTGGCTAGCTTTGCACTCTGATCTTCAGGCAAGCTTTATTTGTTAGATCATAAACAAAATGTCACCACAGGGAGACACTTTTATCTTCAGATTTTGAGCAGTTTTTGCCTGAATGTTTTATGTTGGCTTTGGATTTCTTTCATATGGATGAAGTGACACCATCATTGGTGGTAAAATGTGGCTATTTTTTTTTTTAGTAGTAGTAGTATAATTTGGGGCTTTTTCTAATCAAATCTTATATGGGAATGTCACATTGTGACACATTACTTCAACATGGGTACAAAACACACTACTAAAAGGAGGGCTAGTCTCCCAGCCATTGCCCAGTGTCTTTTTCCTAACAGTCTTCTGACTCCGCCCTTCTTCTTCCCAGTGTCCTTAGTCTGGTTTTCCACCTAATCTTATCCTGTCCAGCTATTGGCCAGCCAGCTTCTTTATTAAACCAATCACACTGTAATTTACACAGTGTACACAAGGATTACTCCACAAGTACCCTGTCTCAAAAACTAAATACAAACAACAACAAAAAAATGTAGGAAGACACATCTTAGGGTTCGTATTGCTGCGATGAAACACCTTGACCAAAAGTAACTCGGGAAGGAAAGGGATTATTTGGCTTACACTTCTACATCACAGTTCATCACCAAAACAGTCAAGACAGGAACACAATCAGGGCAGGAACCTGAAGGCAGAATCTGATGCAGAGGCCATGGAGGGGTGCTGCTTATTGGCTTGCTTCTCGTGACTTGTCAGTCTGCCTTCCTTCCTTCCTTCTTTCCTTCCTTCCTTCCTTCCTTCCTTCCTTCCTTCCTTCCTTCCTTCCTTCCTTCCTTCCTTCCTTATTTTATTTATTTATTTTTTTTTTGTGGCTGGAGAGACAGCCATGGGTGCTGGGAACTGAACTCTTAGATTTTTGGTTGTGAGCCTAGCTTCTAACAGCTGAGCCATCTTTGCAGCCCAATCAGCCTGCTTTCTTATAGAACCCAGGACCACCAGCTCAGGGGTGGCACCACCCACAGTGGACTGGGCCCTCCCCATCACTAATTAAGAAAATGCCCCCAGAGGCTTTCCTGCACCTGATATTATGGGGGCTTTTTCTCAATTGAGGTTCCCTCTCTCAAATGACTCTATCTTATATCAAGTTGATGTAAAACTAGCCAGCACAACATATTTTCTTTGTGAAACCTTAAAACTATTCCCTTTAAGGAGGTGCTTGGGGGCTAGAGAGATGGTTCAGAGGTTAAGAGCACTGACTGCTCTTCCAGAGGTCCTGAGTTCAATTCCCAGCAACCACATGGTGGCTCACAACCATCTATTTTGAGACCTGGTGCCCTCTTCTGGTGTGCAGATATACATGGGAGCAGAATGTTGTATACATAATAAATAAGTAAAATCTTTTTTTTTTTAAAAAAAGAGGTGCTTGAAGCTGCTGGTGGCAGCACATGCCTTTAATCCCAGCACTCTCAAGGCAGTTCGAGGTCAGTCTGGTCTACAGAGTGAATTTCAGGACAGCCATGGCTACACAGAGAAACCCTGTCTCAAAAGACAAAAACAAACCTGCTAGGATTTAACATTTATCCAGAATCATTTAGTATGTTGGTTGCAAGAAAAGTCCTAAGAATTTAGAAGATGCAACATTGTGACTAGCTCATACATGAGAAATCCTGGTGGCTTTTTACATTTGCAGTTAGCTCCTGTATGATATTTATCCTAGGTGACTTGTAAACCACGCCAGAGCTTGTCTTGTTTCAAAGTGACAGTTTCTGTGGCTGAGCCCTTCTCTTCTAACATTGCAAACATCCCGAGGGACTTGGTGGACGAGGTTCTGGAGGAGCTGGAGTACAGTGCACCTCTCCTGGAAGTGTACCCAGTTGAAGGACAAGATGCAGATGTTCGTGACATTGCTCTGGCCTTGGAAGTTGTGAGGTAACAAGGCTTTCTTACTGATGAAATTGAAAATTACTTTTTCCCGCAGTTCATTTCATGTGTAAGTTCTGCTCATATAAACGCTTTGTTGATTTACTTGAGACTGATGGATTAAATTTATATTTATTTATTTATTTATTTATTTATTTTGTTTTTTAGAGATAGGGTTTTTCTGTGTAGCTTTAGAGGCTGTCCTGGGTCTCAATCTGTAGATAAGGCTGGCCTCAAACTCATAGAGATCCATCTGTCTCTATCTCCCAAGTGCTGGGTTTAAAGGTGTGCACTACCACTGCCCAGTAAGTTTACCCATTCTTAATTAAAATAATACATTTTTAACTGTTAGTTACAAATTGTATAAGTATTAGAAATGGGTAATGAAAAGTTTGCTCTATATTTATCTTGTGTTTTATAAAAATTGAGTTTAGAAGAGTTGAAACTCAGGTGTGGTGAATTCCTTTGATCAAAGCTGTTAGGAGGCAGAAGCAGGTGGGTCTGTATAATGCGTTCCCGGTCATCTAGGGCTATATGGTGAGACCCTGTCTCAAATAAGTAAATAAGAGTTCTAGAAGCTAGGTGCAGTGACAGGTACTGGCATTGGGGAGGCAGAGGCAGGAAGATCTGGAATTTAAGGTCATCGTCAGCTGCATAGGAGGTTTAGGGCCAGCCTGATTTAAATGATGCCTTGTCTCAAAAAGAAAACAAATTCTAGATATGATTAATCACTGATACTCATGTTTAAGCATCTGTGTTAGTCTCCTTTCCATTGTGATAAAAATACTCTTACCAAAGTATTTTAGAGGTTGAAAGAGTTTAACTACACATCTGGGTCACAGTCCATCTCATAAGTGAAGCCTGGACAGAAACCTGAAGGCAGACACCATGGAGAAACACTATATGTCTGAAAGCTCTTGCTTAACTTATTTTCTTATACAGCCCAGGATGACTAGCCCAGATAATGTTGCCGCTCACAGTGGGATGGGCCCTTACAATCAGTTCACAATCAAGACAATTCCCCACAAACATGCCCACAGGCCAATTTGATCTGGGCAATCACTCAACTGATATTCCCTCCTCAAGTGACACTATGCTGCGTCAAGTCGATAGTTAAATAACCAGGACAGCATCTGAAATATTTCATTTAACATAAGAGGACATTACAAAAACAAACACATAAAAAATCAAAAACAAAATACCTATCCACAAACCTGGCCCTACAGAAAGTACTAAAAGGAAAACTTCAATCGAAGGACATCTATGTCATTCACAAAAACACAGCAACAAAGCCCAAAGAAGGTAAAAACACGCATAATGATATCAACAACAACAAAAACAAAAATAACAGGAACTAGCAATCACTAGTCATTAAAATCCCTTAATATAAATGGACTCAATTCACCTATAAAAAGACACAGGCTAATAGATTGGATAAAAAACAGAATCCATCCTTCTGCTGCATACAAGAAACACACCTCAACCTCAAAGACAGACATTACTTCAGAGTAAAGGGTTGGGAAGAAATTTTCCAATCAAATGGATCTAAGAAACAAGCTGGTGTAGCTATCCTAATATCTAGCAAAATAGACTTCAAACCAAAATCAATTAAAAAAAAGATAAAGAAGGGCATTTCATATTCGTCACAGGAAAAACCAGCAAGAGAAAATCTCAGTTCTGAAAATATATGCCCCAAATACAAGGGCTCCCACATTTGTAAAAGAAACATTACCAAAGCTTAAATCATACATCAAGCCCACACACTAATTGTGGGAGACTTCAACACCCCACTCTTACCACTGGACAGGTCTGCCAGATGGAAATTTAACAGAGAAATAAGGGAACTAACAGATAAAACAGACTTAACAGACATCTATGGAACATTCCACCCAAACACAAATGAACATACCTTCTCAGCACCTCATGGAACCGTCTCAAAAATCTACCACATACTCAGTGACAAAGCAAACCTCAACAGATACAAAAAAAAATTTGAATAACCCCATGTATCTTATCAGATCACCACTGGTTAAAGTTAGAATTCAACAACAACACTAATTTCAGAAAGCCCACAAACATATGGAAATTGAACAATGCTCAGTTGAATCACCACTGGGTCAGGGAAGAAATAAAGAAATTAAAGACTTCCTAAAATTCAATGAGAATGACCACACAACATACCCAAACTTATGGGACCTTAAAGAAAGCAGCGCTAAGAGGAAAATTCATAGCACTAAATGCCAACATAAAGAAGTTGAAGAAATTCCACACTGAAGAATTAACAGAACAACTGAAGGCTCTAGAAAAAAAGCAAACTCACCCACGAAGAGTAGACGGCTGGAAATAATCCAAATTGAGGGCTGAAATCAATAAAATAGAGACAGATAAAGCAATACAAAAAATTAATGAGACAGAGTTGGTTCTTCAAGAAAATCAACAAGATAGACAAACCTTTATCCAAACTAACCAAAAGATAGAATATCCAAATTAAGAAAATCAGAAATGAAAAGGGGAACATAAAAACAGACACTGAGGAAATCCAGAGAATCATCAGGTCATACTTCAAAATATGTACTCCATAAAATTGGAAAATTTAAAGGAAATGGATAATTTTCTGGATGAGTACCACATACCAAAATTAAATCAAGATCAGATAAACAAATTAAATAGCCTTATAACCCGTAAGGAAATAGAAACAGTTGTCAAAAGACTCCCAAACAAACAAAAAAGGGCCAAGACCAGATGGTTTCAGCACAGAATTCTACCAGAATTTCAAAGAAGAGCTAATACCAATACTTCTCAAATTGTTCCACACAATAGAAACAGAAGGGACATTGCCAAACTCTTTTATGAGGCTATAGTTACCTTGATATCCAAACCACACAAAGACACAACTAAGAAAGAGAATTACAGACTAACCTCCCTCATGAACATTGATGCAAAAATAATAAAATACTGGCAAACCAAATCCAAGAACACATCAGAAACATCATCCACCATGATCAAGTAGGCTTCATTCCAGAGATGCAGGGATGGTTCAACATAGGAAAATCCATCAATATAACCCATCATATAAACAAACTGAAAGAAAAAAAAAAACCACATGATCATCTCATTAGATGCTGAAAAAGCCTTCGACAAAATTCAGTACCGCTTCATGATAAAGGTCTTGGAAAGATCAAGGGATACAAGGACCATTCTTAAACATAATAAAGGTAATATACAGCAAGTCAATAGCCAACATCAACCTAAATGAAGAGAAACTCAAAGTGATTCCACTAAAATCAGGAACAAGACAAGGCTGTCCAATCTCTTCATATCTATTCAGTATGGCTATAGCTAGATCAGTAAGACAACAAAAGGAGATCAAGGAGATAAAACTTGGAAAGAAGGAAGTCAAATTTATGCTATTTGCTGATGATATGATAGTACACATAAGTGACCCCAAAAATTCTACCACAGAACTACAGTTGATGAACACCTTCAGTAACATATAAGTATACAAGATTAATGCAAGAAAAGTCAGTAGCCCTCCTATACACAGATGACAAATGGGCTGAGAAAGAAATCAGAGAAACATCACCCTTCACAATAGTCACAACCAACATAAAATATCTTTGGGTAACTCTAGCCAAACAAGTGAAAGACCTATATGACAAGAACTTTAAGTCTTTGAAGAACAAAACTGAAGAGGAAAGATTTTCCATGCCCTTGGATAGGTGGGATTAACATAGTAAAAATGGCAATCCTACCAAAAACAATCTACAGAGTCAATGCATTACCTATCAAAATCCCAGCACAATTCTATACAGACCTCAAAAAAAAAAAAAAAAAAGATCTAACTGGGCAGTGGTGGCACATGCCTCTAATCCCAGCACTTGGGAGGCAGAGGCAGGCGGATATATGTGAGTTCGAGACTAGCCTGGTCTACAAGAGCTAGTTCCAGGATAGCCTCCAAAGCCACAGAGAAACTCTGTCTCAAAAAAACCAAACAAACAAAAATCTAAATTTCATATGGAAAAACAAAGACGCCAGGATAGACAAAACAGCCCTGTAAATATAGGAACATCTGGAGGCATCATCATCCCTGATTTCAAGCTCTATTATAGAGCTCTAATAATGAAAACAGCTTGGTATTGGAATAAAAATAGACAGGTGGACCAATGTAATGGAATCAAAGACCCACACACCTATGAACACCTGATTTTTGACAAAGAAGCTAAAAATATAAAATGGAATAAAGAAAGCATCTTCACCAAATGGTGCTAGTATAATTGGATATATCTATTGCCATGCACAAAACTCAAGTCCAAATCGATAAAAGACGTCAACATAAATCCACCCACACTGACCTGTATTGAGGAGAAAGTGGGAAGTACCTTTGAACTCATTGGTACAGGAGACCACTTCCTAAATGTAACACCAATAGCACAGGCACTAAGAGGGACAATTAATAAATGGGACCTCCTGAAACTGAGAAGCTTCTGTAAGGCAAAGGACATGGTCAACAAGACAAAATGACTCCCTACAGAATGGGAAAAGATCTTCACCAACCAACCCCACATCTCACTGGTTGATCTCCAAAATATATATAAAGAACTCAAGAAACTAGACATCAAACTACCAAATAAACCAATTAAAAATGGGATACAGATCTAAACAGAATTCTCAACAGAGCAATCTCAAATGGCAGAAAGACACTTAAGGAAATGCTCAACATCCTTAGCCATCAGGGAAATGCAAATCAAAACAACTCTGAGATACCATCTTACACCCATCAGAATGGCCAAGATCAAAAACACTGATGACATCTTATGCTGGAGAGGGAACACTCTTCCATTGCTGGAAATCAGTACAGTGATTTCTCCAGAAAATTAGAAATTAATCTACCTTGAGACCCTGCAATGCCACTTTTGGGTATATACCCAAAGGAGGCACACAAAGACATTTGCTCAATTATGTTCATAGTAACATTATTTGTAATAGCCAGAACCTGGAAGCAACCTAGATGCCCCTCAAAAGAATAATGGATAAAGAAAATATGGTACATTTACCACCATGGAGTACTACTCAGTGGTAAGAAACAATGACATCTTTAAATTTGCAGGTAAATGGACAGAACTATAAAAAAAACATCCTGAGTGAGGTAACCCAGAACCAGAAAGACAAATACAGTATGTACTCACTCATGAGCGAATACCAGACATAGAGCAAAGTATAATCAGCCTACAATCCACAACCCCAGAGAAGCTAGAGCCCTCTTCCAGAACAGATGGAAGCAGACACAGAGATCTATAACTAACCATTGGGCCGACCTCTGGGAGGACAATCAAAGTGAGGGAGGAGCGATAATATGAACAAAGGAGTCAAGACCCTGACGGGGAATCCCATAAAATCAGCTGGCTTGAGCTAGTGAGAGAGTACTGTCTCAGGTCTGACAAATGGGGAACATAAGACCGAACTAGACTCCCTTAATATAGGTGACAGTGATGTGACTGGGACAATATATGAGGCTATTGGCCGTGGGACCAAGATCTAACTCTAATGCATAAACTGACTTAGTAGAGCCCATTGTCTACGGAGAGATACCTTGCTCAGCATAGACATGGGGGTGGGGAGGTGCGCTCCGTGGTCCTGCCTCAATGTGATGAGGGGACAGACTTAGTTGACATTCGAGGGAAGGCCTTACCCTTTCTGAGGAGCAGATGGGAGGTGGGATGGGGGAAGAAAAGGAGAGCATGAGGAGAGGAGGGAGAGGGAACTGGGATTGGAATGTAATAAACAAACAAAAATACTAGATGTCATTGTCCACGGTGTGACTGGTTGTTATAAACTGACTTCAATTGGGCAGAGATATCTGTGAACAAAAGGATATTTATTACATGTTTGTGTTTTTCTGATGTTGTTTTTCCATACAAATTGTGTGTATTATTTTGGAGCCTGTCCTGGAACTTGCTCTGTAGACCAGGCTGGCCTGGAACTCACAGAGATCCGCCTGCCTCTGCCTCCAGAGTGCTGGGATTATAGGTGTGCGACACCAATGCCTGTCAATTTTTGAATGAAGTCATAGATCAAATCTATGAATATAAAACCTGAATTTTATAATCTCGCTCCCAGAAACATTATTTCTTATATGTATTTTAAAATACAGCCCAGATAGTTAATATTTAAAGTTTAATCTCTTATTATTGGTTCAGTCAGACTATTTCAAAATATTTTTTTAAGAAAATTAAGATAAAAAAGGGGGGAGGGGGCTGGAGAGATGGCTCAGAGGTTAAGAGCACTGGCTGCTCTTCCAGAGGTCCTGAGTTCAATTTCCAGCAACCACATGGTGGCTCACAACCACCTCTAATGAGACATGGTGCCATCTGCTGGCATGTAGGCAGAACTGCATACATAATAAATACATCTGAAAAAAAAAAAAAACAGAAAAGAGCTGGGGATATAGCTCACTGATAGAGCTTGCCTAGCATGTGTGAGGCCCTAAGTTCAACTCCTTGCATTGTAATAATAAAAAAAAAAGGTGTGGAGAGACAAAGATGGGAGACATGGAGATGGCTCAGGGGGCAAAGGTGCTTGGTGCTAAGCCGGATGGTAAGCCTGATCAAACCTAAGTTCAAGCCCTAGGACTCTCATCATGGAAAGAAAGTACAGACTCCCACAGCTGTTCTCTGACTTCCAGGTGCAATTGTAGTGCATAAGTGAGAGGGCACACATTTAGTAAATGTAATTTTTATTAAAATTAACGTTCACAGAGAGTTTTGATGTAATTTTTTAGAAGCTTCTGAACATTGTCTACCTGTTAGTAACTGTCATCCTAATTTGGTTTATTGTAGGTTTTTTTATGATTTTCTTTGGAGAGACTGGGACGATGAAGAAATTTGTGAAAATTATACTGCCCTTATTGAAGAAAGAATTAATCTGTAAGTAGACTTGAGAAAGCACTGAGCCACTTCTGAGGGAGGCGCATGTAACTGCATTGCTACTTTCCAGGTGGTGTGATATTCAGGATGGGACAATCCCTGGCCCCATTGCACAGCGCTTCAAGAAAACTCTGGAGAAATACAAAAACAAGCGTGTTGAGCTCATCGAGTACCAGAGCAACATTAAAGAAGACCCGTCTGCGGCTGAGGCCGTGGAGTGCTGGAAGAAATACTACGAGATAGTGATGCTCTGCGGCTTGCTGAAAATGTGGGAGGACTTACGCCTGCGGTAAGGGTTTGTGGGATCGAAAGGCCACAGAGGAGCACATGGGTTGTTTTTTTTGTTTTTTGTTTTTTGTTTTTTGTTTTTTGCTTAGAACTGTATTTTATTCAACAAAAACATAAACTCAAAGGTTAGAAGCCTTAAATAAAGCAGCTTAGTTACAAAATTTGAAGCCTTCAATCAAGAACTTCTGCTACAAACTATGACATTATTCTAAAGTCATACTCATTTTGAAAACTCAGATTTTTATAGCTACAAAAATAGCAACATGTTGAAAATCCTTATTTTGCTAACACACACATATAAAGCAACATAACAGTATACACACTCCACAGTCTCTAAACACCTAGCCAGTTGCTCTGAGAAAGTCCAGGGGTCTGAGGTTTCTCTTCCCTTCTGCCCAAGGTCAGAAGTCTTGGCGGATGTTTTCCTTGTTTGCCTCCCCATGCTGCTGCTTGATTTGATAGATCTCGTTCTGCAGCTGCACACCAGTCCTTTCAATCTTATAGTTGTTGCTTACCAGGGATACCCAAGTTGACACCATTTCTCACAATTTAGATCCAGCTGAGAGTTGCATGTTTTTTCGCTGCCAGTTTAAATCTTGAATATGTTTCCTTAATTTCTGAAGCTCCTTCTGTGCGTGTTCAATCATCTGAACGAGGTTTTCATTGTATACTTTCCAGGCATTACACCCATGCTGTGACATCAGTTCCAGATTCTCAATTCGCACTGCTTGATGCTCTAACTGGGTCATGGAATTGTTTACACACTCTTGCCATGCAGTAATGTCATTTTTCTGACCCGAGGAAGGGGCTGAAAGTTCATATTGTTTCATGCTGAGTAATTCAATTGGTTGTCGAGCAGCCAGCCTCTCAAATTCGTTTCTCATTATGTCAGTTTCAAAGACAGAATAATCCGGGGCTGTCGGGTAGCTCAGGTAGTTCTTGGTAGGTTTTTGCGCGTTTCCTCCTCCAGCAGGGCCGCAGCCGCTTCCCGCACGCCGGGCGCCTCGTAGCCTTGTTTAAAGAACGGCAACGCATCCATCACCACCTCCCCGGCTACCAAACCCGTGCCTGCCATTGCGTGGCACTCTGCTCCACGAACGCCCGTCAGTCTGCGCGGCTCACTGCCATCTCACTGCGCCTGCGCCCGGGATGACGTCACACACGGCACCGCCTCTTGGATTCCGGCCGCGTGCAGAGCTGCTAATTCTGAACCGCTAGGTTTTAAGGACTGTTTTGTTTGGGGTGGATTGCTTTTTTTGAGGCCTCATGCACTGACGTCCCAGTAGACCTGGGACTTTGATTGTCTTTCCGTGGCTACCGTGGTTTTTTTTTTTTTTTTCTTTTCTGAAGCTCGGAGGACGATTTTATTCGAGTTTAAGAGAAAAACAGTGGGCAGACAGGAGGCAAGACATGCCTTTTGAGTTAGACATAGATGCTAGTAATGCAGCGAGACTAGCAGCCGCATAGTAGAAGGGAGAGGGGTTTAAAAGACTGAGAAAGCTCAGAGCATTCGGGGCGTGGGAACTTCTCAAGAGGTGGTTTCTGGACTTCACTGGACGGCGCACATGGCTTTTCTTGCATGGTAGGGTTTGGCCCATAGATTAGCTTGATTGAAATAATTCAGTATTAAAGAGTTCTAGATGGGATGGTGCGAATCTACAACCCTAGCACGTGGAGATGGAGCCAGGAGGATCAGGAGCTAGGCCAGCCTGAGCTACATGAGACCGTTTCAAAGGCAGCAACTAAAATAATGATGACGATGATAATGACGCCTTGCTTATAATAAGTTAAGCACAAGGCACAATATGAATATTGGAAATTTATTTTAATATTAGCTATTTCCCTTATCATGAAGCAGTAAAGTGCTTCAGAGAACCCAAGAGACAGAATCTAAGGGGGTGACTGGTAAATGTATATGCTTCAGGAAGGAAGCATCACTTTTAGCTGACAGGAATGACAGAAGTCAATAATCACACTGACACTTCCCTAATGGGAAAGAGGACATGGAGAGAAGCCAACAGAGAAGGAATGAGAGGAGTAGAAGAGCCTAAAGGCCAATGCTACAAAGATAATTCTGCTGAGAGGGCAACAGGCTGTGATTTTATAAGTCACATCCTTAGAGATAGTCAAGGGAGCTGGAAACACAGCTCAGAGCTAATGAGATCTAAAGTCAAGGGAGATGGAGACATGGCTCAGCAGTTAAGAGCACTTACTAAATTGGCAGAGGACTGGGATTCAGTTTCCAGCACCCATGTCAGGTGGCCCACAACATCCCATAACTACAAGAGGTGGGGGTGGCTTCCACTTGTGATCTCCAGAGTTGCACTCATGTGCACAAGCCCTCTCCCACAGACACACATCTACATGTAAATAAGAACAAAATAAGCCCTTTAAAATCAGATATGTCCTGAAACAACCCACCTCTGCTTTGTATTAAGTCTCCACGAGTAGACTATGAAATACAATCAAGATTTCTTTCCTGCTGTAATGGAGAGTCAAAGTGACTGAAGCAATGGATTTAGTGGGTTGAATGTAGATTTCCCCACTAAAAGATAATCCCTTAAAAATGAAAGATTTAGAATGCCGGGCAGTGGTGGTGGTGACTCATGCCTTTAATCCCAGCACCTGGGAGGCAGAGGCAGATGGATCTCCGTGAGCTCAAGACCAGCCTGGTCTACAAATTGAGTTCCAGGACAGCAGGACAGCTAGGGCTGTTACAGAGAGAAACCCAGTCTCAAAAAGAAAGAAAGGAAGGAAGGAAAGAAGGAAGGAAGGGAGGAAGGAAGGGAGGGAGGGAGGGAGGAAGGAAGGAAGGAAGGAAGGAAAGAAGGAGAAAAAAGTAAAAATAAAAAAAGATTTAAAAGTGTAAGGGTTTACACATCAATAATCTAAAAAATCTTGTTGGCTCGGTGTGGTGTCGACCACCTTTAATCCCAGCATTTAGGAGACAGAGACCAGAGGATCTCTGTTAGTTTTAGGCAAGTCTGGTCTACACAGAGTTCCAGGCAGCCAGACCTGCAAGGTAAGACCCTGTTTCAAAAAATTTAAATAAATAAGTAAATAAATCAAAATGAAACCACTTGCTAGCTTGCTCTCAAGTTGCTTATGGTTAATAAACCTTGGTGACTTACTAGGTGAAGATAAGATAGACTGAATTTTTTCATGTTAATTCACCCACAAATTTTTTCTGCTATAGAGTTCATGGACCTTTCTTTCCAAGGATTCTGAGACGTAGGAAAGGGAAGAGAGACTTTGGGAAGACTATTACCCACATTGTAGCAAAGGTGATGACGACTGACATGGTAAGACACATTCTTTTGTTGTTGTTGTTGTTTTGTTTTCGAGACAGGATTTCTCTGTGTGGCTTTGGAGCCTATCCTGGCACTTGCTCTGGAGACCATGCTGGCCTCGAACTCACAGAGATCTGCCTGCCTCTGCCTCCCGAGTGCTGGGATTAAAGGCGTGCGCCACCAAACCTAGGTAAGACACATTCTTATGTGATCACTTAAGTGTGTGCTGCATGGCATGGAGGAAGAAGCTCTAGGAAGTAGAGTTCTTGTGTGACTTGGTCACAATGTCTTGATTCTTCCTTATATCCATCTCAGTCTTGGCATTCCCATACTAGATAAGCATTGACAACTCTTCACAGCCCCTAGGCCTTGCTGCCAAAGAGAGAGACATACCCAGAGAGACAGATGTGCAGTCTTGGCTCTTCATACATCTCATGGATTTCAAAACAGAGATATGGTCAAGTAAAGAGGCAGCGACAGTTTCAACATAGGCTAATAAATACTGTAACAGGATCATGCACAGGGCCATATATCAAAGGATTTTGACAATGCTGGCTGGGGAAAGTATCCCCACTGAAACCTGGCTTATATATCAAATGAATAAACTCTGGATGAATATGTTTAGTTAGCCTCTGAACAAACACAAATTGTTCTGAGACCACAAGTAAATATTTCTACCCAGCTGGATGCTTAATAGCATGCCACAGCCCTCTCTCTGGACTATTCTGCTTTGCCCTATCTCTGTACTACCCTGGCTTTCATGGTCTCTAGATGCTTTCTTCGCTGACCTTTCAGTGCTCAGGGTTTGTCTTTTCCTGTGCTTTCTTGTCCCTATTTATCAGTTTCTTGTTATAATTTCATCTGTATATATTTACAGTCCAAAACACACACTCACAGGCTAGGTATTTGTTCTAAGCGCAAACCTACTTTATGCACTGGCTTGCTCATGTTCCGGAACTCTGTTCATGAAGTGCTCCCAGCATTTATCAAGTTGCTAATTAGTTTTTCAGAGTTACTTTATTAGTCCCAACCACCTTCATACATGGGAACCTTTTTTAAAAAACTCTTTGAGGGCCTGCCACCCAGCTCCCAGATAAATACACAGACTAATTCATGCCTGAGCCTTAGTTTGGTTTGTTTCTAGCCAGCTTTTCTAACTTAAATTATTCCGTTTCTCTAACTACATTCTGCCTCTGGGCTTTTTAACTTTCTTTGTTCTACCTGTCTTTCGTTCCTTCTTACTTCATGGCTGGCTGGGTGGCTAGTCCCCTAGTGTCCTTCTTTTCTCTCTTCCCCAGATGTCTCCTCCTATTTATTCTCTCTGCCTGTCAGCCCCACCTATTTCTTCTCTCCTGTCTAGCCATTGGTTGTTAACCTCTTTATTAGGCCAATCAGGTGGTTTAGGCAGGCAAAATAACACAGTTCTACAGAATTAAACAAATGCAACAAAAAAGAATGCAAAACATCTTTGCATCATTAAACAAATATGCCACAGCATAAATGAATGTAACATTTCTTAGACTAATATTTCACAACAGCCCGTGCCCAAGTATATGCAGACTTGTTTCTTCTGTGTAATGAGTAACTCTCCATCTTTCAGATTTTGGTTTAAATAACATTACTACAGAAAAAGGTCTTCTGGAGTTGGATGTGGTGGTGATACCTGTAATGCAGTAGCCATGAGACTGGACAGGACGATGATGAATTCATTGTAGTCTGGGCCTCATACTGTGACCCAGTTGAGGGGTTGGTGTTAAGGGAGAACCTTCTACACCTGGGAGAATGCATCACATTGCTAAATTCAATTATAGTGCCACTACACTTGAGGGGCATAGAAGTTGATGCCAAGAACAAGTCCATGTTTGTGAAGAAACTGAAGTAACAAGACTCTTGTCAGTTTCCGTGGAATTTTCTCACAAGCACTCAGAATTTTCCTCACACTACCATGACTCCATTCATCGACTGTGTTCCAAAAGTGGTGCATGCCTTTAATCCCAGAACTCAGGAAACAAAAGTTGGAGGATCTCTGTGAGTTCAAGGCCAGAATGGTCTACCCAGCAAGTTTCAGGTCTGGTAGGACTACATAGTGAGACACTGTCTCAATAAATAAATAAATATATACATGGATAAATAATGAAGTTCCTTCTCTATTCTTATTGCAAATCTTTAGTGCTTTTTGTTTGTAACTCTAGAATCTTCAATATGTGAAAATGATGGATTTCCCACAATTGCAAAGTCATTCTGAGCTAAAGAGAGCAAGACAGGATGGTTCAGTAGGTGAGGGGGCTGACAACCTGGGTTTGCTCCCAGAACACACATGGTGGATGGAGAGAAACAACAGCCACAGATTGTCCTTCACATGTGTGCTACACACACACACACACACACACACACACACACACACACACACACACACACACACACCCCTAAATAAATGCTAAATAGAAAAGTAGGACTAGGCACAGTGACACTTGTCTTGATATAACAAAACTGATATTGGGGTTCAAACTTCAAAGCTGAAGATCAGAAAAGCAAAGCAACCAGCCACTGGCTCTCACCTCTAGCTCAGGCTGGCAGGGCTGATCCACGAGTTCCTCACCAAATCTCAAACTGCTGCCTCTGCTCAGTGTGGCTGAAGAATGAATGCCTGATACTGAGGCCTTGCTCCTGTCTCACACACCTCCCTAATGCTGGAATTAAAGGGAAGTGATCCCAGGTGCTGAGGTCATCTTTGTGAGAGCTATTTCTCTTTAGGACTGGATCAATCTTGTGTAGATCTGGGTGGCCTTGGACTCTCAGAGATCCGTCTACCTCTTAATTCTGAGTCCTAGGATTAAAGGTGTGTACCATCACCTTCTGGCTGCTGGGATTAAAGATGTGTGACTGGCTTCTATGGCTTTCTGAGTTCTCAGGCAAGCTTTAATAAATCATAAGTAATATATCACCACATCTTGATCTCAACATGAAACAGAATCTTAAGTTCCAGGATAGCCTGGGCTTCTTGGGAAAACTTCGATTTAAAGAGGGGGAAGAAAGATGATGACAAAGAGCAGGAAGGAGGGGAACGGGGAGGGAGGAAGATGAGGCGGTGGTGACAGTAGCAGCAGAAGTAGTTGGTAGGTAAGAAAGCACAGGGTCCAGTGTCACTTGCCTTGTATCCGAGGCTTGATGCCAGCACACCTCTATGACCTGGTGCCATTCATTTAATCTCGATGCTTAAGGTAATATGGAATATTCAAAATGGCTTCTGGCCAGTACTCCATATCCAGCACTTGATAGAGGAGGAATAATCATGTGTGATTATGAAGATTTCATCATTGATTTATTGATAGATTGGTACTTGTCACTGGATGAGTATGTATTATGTAGGTAAGTCTTTAGGAGAATGTGATGTGTCCAGGAAGTGTATACGGGCGGCATGCTGTTGAAACACACTGCTTTCTGTTTCTTTCAGGTGAAGAACTTGTCTTCGGACACACTTCTCCAGCAGCATGATGATTTGAATCTGGCTTTGGACAATTGCTATAGTGGAGATATAGTAGTTATTTTCCCAGGAGAATATCAAGCTGCAAATCTTGCTTTGCTGACTGATGACATCACTATAAAGGGTTAGCCAGCAGTCCTTTGCAGTTTTGTTTTTGTTTTTGTTTTTGTTTTACAGCAACAGACTTGCCAAACTGTACTAGAATATTTAAGGAAGCACCCAGAAACCAGAACAGCTTATCTTTCTCGAAATTCCCATATGCCTTTTACAGCAAAGACCATGTTGCTTATGCTTGTCTCAGACTTTTGGGCTCAAGTGGCCTTTCCCAAATAAGCTTTGTGAGTGGCAGGAACTACATACATGGTGTACCATGATGCCCAGCGGTTCACCATATTTTCCTTTTTGGAAGTACTTGGGATTGAACCCAGGGCCTTGCACCTGCCTAGGCAAGCACTCCACCACTGTGCTCTAGCTCCAGCCAACAGTCAGCACATTTTCTTTTCTTTTTTGTTTTGTTTTGTTTTGTTTGTTTTTTGAGACAGGGTTTCTCTGTGGCTTTGGAGGCTGTCCTGGAACTAGCTTTTGTAGACCAGGGTGGTCTCGAACTCACAGAGATCCTCCTGCCTCTGCCTCCCCAGTGCTGGATTAAAGGTGTGCGCCACCAAAGCCCAGCCAGCACATTTTCTTTATCCTTCTATACATATTTCTACCAAAATGTGTGTGTCCTGTTCACTTTGAAAGAAGATTAATCCCAGTGTCTGGTGAAAAGAAAAGAATATTGAACTTGCATTCTACCAATGAGTTTTGAAAATTCAAACAAATCTTCACTATAACAGTATTTGACCAAACAATCTGAGTAAAAAGAATTATATAAGTACTTTAAAACAGATATAGCCTTCTTGATGTTAAATTTTGAACAACTGCTTTGGTTGAGCAAATTATTGGTATGACTATTCCAAGGTGTGTGTGTGTGTGTGTGTGTGTGTGTGTGTGTGCAAATTCTAGGGTTAGGTTCTTTTCTTCTAGCTTGTGAGTCCTAGGGATAGAACTGAGAACAGGCTGGCAGCAAGAGCAAGTGCCTTTACCTTCGGAGTCATTGTTATGGTAATTAACTATAGTTTTGAAAGCAAGTTCAAATGTAGTGCGTTTGTACTACTTAGACTTTTGCACACAGTTGTTGATAATATGAAAACATATGAGATTTAGAGGCTGGGTATTGTGCCTCATGCCTGTAATCCCAACGCTAGAAGGCTGAGGCATGGGTTTAAAGCCAGCCTGGGCTACAGAGTGAGTTCCAGAACAGCCTGGGCTAAGAGTGAGACTTTATTTTGTAATTGTTATGTTGTTGTTATTGGAAATAATCTGTGAGATGAGTATATTGAGTAAATATTGTAAGTGTAGTTAGACTGATTTTTATCTATTATAAACATAGATCTCAACATCAAGGCATCAACTTAATATTATTTTATAGGCTTGGGTCGGGGGATGGCTCAGAGGATAAAGAACTTACTGTACAAGCATGAGGCTCCCGGGGTTCCTCTGTGCCCACATAAGTAGGAGAGGCAGTGGGTACATCTGTGACCCCAGAGCTCGGGAAGTGGAGACAGATAGACTCTGGGGACTTACTGGCCAGTTAGTCTAATTGAAACAGTGAACTCCATGTATAAGAATAGGACATTTCTCAAAACCTGAGGTAGAAAGTGGTGGGGGAAGAACTTGACTTTACCCCTGGCCTCAACATGCACAGGTGAGCACAACTACACACATGCATGCATGTGTGAGTATACAAGATCACATTATAGACAGCCATTTAGTTAATAGTGAATATTTGTATTTATGTGATATATATGTGTCTATTTGTAAAACTTGATGAAAATAAACAGAAATGACACATAAGTGAATGAGTAAAGAATTTAAAACTTTTAGGTTACTAATTTGTTTTTGTCTCTATGCATCAGGAGTTGGAAAGAGAGAAGAAATTATGATTACTTCTGAACCTTCACACGACAGTTTTGTGGTATCCAAAGCGGATAATGTGAAATTAATGCAGCTCTCTTTGATACAACAAGGGACAGTTGATGGCATTGTGGTGGTAGAGTCTGGTCACTTGACTCTGGAAAACTGCCTGTTAAAATGTGAAGGAACAGGAGTGTGTGTTCTTACAGGGGCTTCATTGACAATCACAGACAGTGAAATAACTGGTGCCCAGGTATTTCCATAAACACTATAGCTTTATATTACTGTAAGTAATAACTTGGAGTGATCTTAACTTAAAAACAAATGATAGGGGCTGGAGAGATGGCTCAGGGGTTAAGAGCACTGACTGCTCTTCCAGAGGTTCTGAGTTCAATTCCCAGCAACCACATGGTGGCTCACAACCGTCTGTAATGTGATCTGGTGCCCTCTTCTAGCATGCACTGTATACATGATAAATAAATAAATCTTTAAAAACAAACAAACAAACAAAAAACCAAATGATAACAGTCGTGTGCATGTTTGAGTGTGTGTGTATACATTTCATGGAGCATGTGTGGATGACAGGGACCACCTTGCCTTCTATCTTGTTTGAAATAGGTTGTAATTAAAATTGTCTTGTTTTTATTACTATTGTGTGTGTATACATGCATGTGTGTGCGCTTTGTGTTCAAGTACATGCATATGTCAATTTTCAGGAGTTGCTTCTCCCTTTCTACCACTGCTGCTGCACCCACCAGGCTAGCTGATATATGATCATCTAGGGCAGTGGTTCTCAACCTGTGGATCAAGACCCCATGAAGTCGAATATCAGACCTTTATTTACATTGTGATTTATAGCAGAGCAGATTTAGCTAGGAAGTAGCAATGAAATAATTTTATGGTTAGGGGTCGAAGCATTAGGGAGGTTGAGAACCACTGCTCTAGATCTTCTCCTCTCTGCCTCCAGGATCACCATAGAGGCACTGGACTTGTACCGATAGCACGCTATCATGCCCGGCTCTTCCATCGGTTCTTATGGTGTGGGTTCAAGTTCTCATGCTTACACAAGTGTTTTTCCCCACAGTCCCCCCAAAACTGTTTACATCTTTCCACACAACTAGAATAATTCATCTTAGTAGGTGGGACACAGGGCTAGAGAGATGCCTCCTGGCTAAGAATGCTCTGCTCTGTCTCCCAGAGGACATGAATTCAGCTCCTCTGCAGAAGCCACTTCAGGCAGCTCACAACCACCAGTAACTCTAGCTCCAGGTGATCTGCCGCCACCTTCTGTATTCTGTGAGCACCCATGTTAGCTTAAGTATGTGCGCGCACACATAGCGTGTAGCATAAGTGTGTGCACATAAGCATGCAGCATAAGTGTGTGTACACACATACACAACGTGCATCATAATTGTGTGTGTACATAGACAAGCATGCAGAGTAATTGTGCATGCACATATACACAGCATGAAGCATAAGTGTGTGTGCACAATAAACAGCATGCAGAGTTAAAAATAGGGTTGTTTTTTTTAAGTGGGAAATATGTCAGGAATGGCGGCATACACTTGTAATTCCTGCTCCCAGGAGGTGGAAACCTTTTGTAACTTGTGGTGTTTGCTTTGATTTTCAGGGTGCTGGTGTTGAACTGTATCCTGGGAGCATAGCCATTTTGGAAGGGAATGAGATTCATCACTGTAATACTCTCCGAACCAGTGACAGCTCCAAAAGCACCTTAGGTGGTGTTAACATGAAGGTATTGTCTTAGTGCTTTCTGCTGTTTTGAGACAGGTCTCACAGCTAGCTTGGAACTCTACATAAACCAGACTGTCCTTAAACGCACAAATACCTACCTGCCTCTGCTTCCTGAGTGCTGGGGTTAAAGGCATGTCTGAGTTCTTACTGGAGACTTGTTCTAAGAGAGTTTTAGATAGGTCGGGTCTTAGTTTCCTTTGCTGTTGCTGTGATAAAATATGACAAAAGCAGCTCTGGAGAGAAAGGGTTTATTTAGCTCACAGTTCAAGGATACACTGTGTGTGTGTGTGTGTGTGTGTGTGTGTGTGTGTGTGTGTGTGTGTGTGTGTGTTGGGGGTAGAAGCAGGGGGTCAAGCTGCTGCAGGGTCAAAGTAGTAGGAGCAAGAGGCAGCTGGTCACACTGCATCCACCATCACGAGTAGTTGAATACTTACTAAGTTCAGCTCAATTTCCCCTTTTTATGAAGTCTAGTACCTAACCCCAGGGAATGATGCCACCTTTTAGGATGAGAGGTCCCATCTCTATTAACCCAGTCAGTATAATCCCTCACTGACATAACCAGAGGCTAAATAATCCCTCATAGGTATGGCTGGGGGCTTGGCAATTCTGTCCAGTTGAAAATAAATACTATCACAAGTATTAACATAGAAAGAATCTTGTTCAAATGCTATTTCTATTTTAAAAGGAATCCTACACATAATAAAATATAGTGAACGATAGATGATGGGAAACAAGCCAGTTCCTGCATACCCTCCCACCCCCACCATGAAGACTGAACTCAGCTGTCATGCATACTAGTATGCATACTCCCACAGATTTGAGTTTTAGATAAGTCTGCAACAGACCACCCATCCCACCAGTGCCTCTGCAGGGTTTAACGTTAGTCAGATAACTGGTCAATAAGGAAAAATGGTACTTGGAGATCAATTTTGAAATCAAATTATGTCCCCATCATAAAAAAAAAGACAGTTGCCCTGGCTGGCCTGGGGTTCTGTAGCATAATTATGCCTCAAATTACAGTCCTCCTGCATCAGCCTTCTTAGTAACTGGGGTCACAGGCCCCTAGGCCAAGCATAAAGTACTTTTGAATGTGAGAAAGTAGGTGGACTTTGCTGTTACAGATTTTTCATTCGGTAGGTTTACAATACATTTTGGGAAGCAAAGCAAATAAGAGTATTGTGGGCAGACTTGTAATCCTAGAACTTAGGAGGCAGAGACAGGAAGGTCAAGAGTTCAACATTATCTTTAGCTACATAATGGAGCCCATCTGGGTTATATATGAGATTGTGTCTCAACTCCCCCACCACAAAGCAAAGTAAGAGAACAGTACATTAAGAAACACTTTTGATTCAAAAGGCTGAGGCAGCAAGACTGGTGTGAATTCAAGGCCTGCCTGAATATCATAACGAATAGCAGGCTAGCCAGAGGTGTGTATGTCGAGACCCATTCTTGGAAAGAATGGATGGGAAGGTAGTAAGAAGGGGTGGGGAGAGAAAATAGAGGACGGAAGGAAAGGAATAAAGGCTACTCTTGGCCAGGTGTGATGACACACACCTTTAACCCCATTACTCTGTAGGCAAAGGCAGGTGGGTCTGTTAGTTGGGAGGCAGCCTGATCTACCAGTGAATTCCAATCAGCTGATGCTACATGGTAAGACTTTATCTCAAGAAAAAAAAAAAAGTCAGATTTGAGTTTTAGATAAGTCTGCAACAGACCACCCATCCCACCAGTGCCTCTGCAGGGTTTAACGTTAGTCAGATAACTGGTCAATAAGGAAAAATGGTACTTGGAGATCAATTTTGAAATCAAATTATGTCCCCATCATAAAAAAAAAGACAGTTGCCCTGGCTGGCCTGGGGTTCTGTAGCATAATTATGCCTCAAATTACAGTCCTCCTGCATCAGCCTTCTTAGTAACTGGGGTCACAGGCCCCTAGGCCAAGCATAAAGTACTTTTGAATGTGAGAAAGTAGGTGGACTTTGCTGTTACAGATTTTTCATTCGGTAGGTTTACAATACATTTTGGGAAGCAAAGCAAATAAGAGTATTGTGGGCAGACTTGTAATCCTAGAACTTAGGAGGCAGAGACAGGAAGGTCAAGAGTTCAACATTATCTTTAGCTACATAATGGAGCCCATCTGGGTTATATATGAGATTGTGTCTCAACTCCCCCACCACAAAGCAAAGTAAGAGAACAGTACATTAAGAAACACTTTTGATTCAAAAGGCTGAGGCAGCAAGACTGGTGTGAATTCAAGGCCTGCCTGAATATCATAACGAATAGCAGGCTAGCCAGAGGTGTGTATGTCGAGACCCATTCTTGGAAAGAATGGATGGGAAGGTAGTAAGAAGGGGTGGGGAGAGAAAATAGAGGACGGAAGGAAAGGAATAAAGGCTACTCTTGGCCAGGTGTGATGACACACACCTTTAACCCCATTACTCTGTAGGCAAAGGCAGGTGGGTCTGTTAGTTGGGAGGCAGCCTGATCTACCAGTGAATTCCAATCAGCTGATGCTACATGGTAAGACTTTATCTCAAGAAAAAAAAAAAAGTCAGATTTGAGTTTTAGATAAGTCTGCAACAGACCACCCATCCCACCAGTGCCTCTGCAGGGTTTAACGTTAGTCAGATAACTGGTCAATAAGGAAAAATGGTACTTGGAGATCAATTTTGAAATCAAATTATCTTAAAACACATTTTTAAAATCTTGACCAGTGTTGTTTTGCCTGCATGTTTATCTGTATGAAGTTGTCAGAAGCCCTGGAACTGAAGTTACAGACAGGTGTGAGCTGCCATGTGGGTTCTGGAAATTGAACCCAGGTGCTCTGGAAGAGCAACCAGTGCTCTTAACCACTAAACCATCTCTCTAGCCCCATTTTTTCTGTTAGTTAATTTTCAGTTCAAAAATACTTGCTTGTGGGAGGGCTACTCTTAACCACTCTTGCAGAGGTACCACCCTAGTTACCAATTCAGTAAGTGTGGAATGAAGCCTGAAATTTTGTTGTGTCCAAAGTGACACTAAAATTGCTGGTCACTCATTAAAACACAACCCCACCGCTCCCATAGAACAGCACAGCACTGACATTGCACGGTCGGTGGCTGGAACTGCAGCATCCTTCCAGAAAGCAGAGGCAGGATTGCGAAGTACAATAGCAAACAAAATTCAACAACAAAATCCCTGCAGATCCTTGAGCCTTACTCCAGTGATGTATTAAACTAGATCTCTTCCAGGTGCCCTGTGTAGTTCACATTAACCTTTCACCTGAAACACTTCTCTGTATCTACAAAAAAAAAAAAAAAAAAAAAAAAATGAGTGAATATATCATTGTTCTTCAAAGAAATGGTTAAAGAGCATTCTACTTAAGTAGCAGCCTGTCCTTAGCAAGTCACGGCTGTTCCATTGACCTATTGTATTTCCATGTCACCATATCTGAAATCATTTTCCAATTTTATCATGTTGTAGATGTTATCAGGCTGCATCCCCTATCAGTTTAGGATAAAACCACAAAAAAACCCTATAATACACATTTGTAATAAAGTTGATGAATTCGAGGAATATATTTGTCTGAAGCAAACTCTCGTAGCTTTAAAAACCCTAGTGACTCCAGAGTTAAGTCCCAGTGCCATCTTGTTTTTAGTTGTTTTCTTTGTATCAAAATTCTGAACAGCTAATTTCCTCAAATAATTTAACAGGTTCTTCCAGCACCCAAATTGAAGATGACTAACAATCACATCTACAACAACAATGGCTATGGAGTGAGCATTCTTCAGCCATCGGAACAGTTCTTTATTGTAGCCGAAGCAGCTCTCAACAAAGGTGCTGCTTCAGGAGATAAGAAAGATGACAAAATGCTCTCCAAAGTCATGCAAACTCTGAATGTGGAAATGAACAACAATAGGATAGAAGCAAATTTAAAGGGGGATATTAGGATAGTCACTGGCTAAAGCATCTGGATAGGTGTTCATATTTTATAGTTCAGGAATGTAATAAATGGTTCTTTTATGTGACAGAAATTCTAGTTTAAATTCAAAGATTAAAACATTTAAGTGTTTTCATTGAATTATTTGCTTTGATGTATTATTTGAGATACTGGAGCTTTATTAAGATGAGTCATATGCCATAGAATTTGCTCTTTAGCTGAAAGTGTAGGTCAGTAGGTAAAGTACTGGCCTAGCATGCATAAAGCCCTGGGTTCCCTGCGTGGTAGTGTGTGCCTATAATCCCAGTACTAGGGATATGGAAATAGGACGACCAGGAAGTTCAAGGTAAGCCATGGCTAAAAGGGAGTTTGAGGCCAGCCTGAGTTACATTCCTTTTTCCCCTTTCCCAACTTTGAAGACCATTAGACTTACCCAGATAGTCCAGAATGATCTCCCCATCTTAGTACGGACCTTAACCTTGAGCCTTGCCATAATAAAGTATGTAGTGACAGTTCTGAGGACCAGGACTATTCTTTAATGGACCATTATTCTGCCTCCACCTCTTTTTTCCCTCAGCCAAGGGAGTGTTAAATACAGTGTGACTTGCTTCTTCAATAAGCAACAATACAGAACTTGTATCTTTCTGTGTACATCAGGGACCAAAACCTGAGCCTCACACATAACACTTTACTCCTTGAGTAGGCTAGTGTTTTATCAAGTTGGTAAGCAAGTCACTCATGAGGACGCCTCAACTGAGAAAATCTTTTTTCAAGGTAGCAAACTGTGGAGCAATTTGACTAATGATTGATGTAGATGGGCCCAGCCCAGAAAGGTGGTCCTGGATGATAGAGGAAAGCACTGAGTATGTCAGTAAGCAGCTCTTCTGTGGGTTGTTTCAGTCCTTGCCCTGACCTCGCTTATAACCCTTTCATCCCCAAATTGTACTTGACCAGTTTCCACAGCAACAGAAACCCGAAGGTACCCCCCAAACTGTGTGTATACACTTGTAGGTTATTTCTCGCCATTTGCTTGCATTGACTTTTAAGTTGTACAAGACATCTCATCCACAAACTTTTGATGTGCTGGTTAAGGACTCTGTGATTAAGAGGTTCAGTTACCAGCATCCATGTCTGCCTAGGTCCAATGGTCACTTCTACTTTGGAGGTCACTTGCAAACATACTCTCAGGTGAGCACAGAAATAAAAAAAGTTCACTAGGTCGACTTGGACACATCATTCAGTGTCACAGGCCTTCCCACATCTTTGACACAACAGCTAAACCCTACTTCTTACAGCAGTTTTTACACTGTGGAAAAGTCAGAAGCACCATGATACAGATACTCAGTGTGGCTAATACAGCTTGGTAAGAGTGAGTGGTAGCCGGGCATTGGTGGCGCACGCCTTTAATCCCAGAGGCTGGCTGATCTCTGAGTTCGAGGCCAACCTGGTCTCTAGAGTGAGTGCCAGGATAGGCTCCAAATCTACACAGAGAAACCCTGTCTCGAAAAACCAAGAATGAGTGGTGTTCTTTATTCTCATGCAAAAGGTGACTCTGGAAAGTTGGTGCAGGTTCAATTAAAATATTTTATGAGCAAGCTGAAGACAGCCAGGATATAGTAGTTTTAATGTTTAATGTTTTATCTAACATACAATTAAATAGCTGAAGCCCATGTTCACACACACACAAAAATGGAGATGACATTTTAACAGAATCTAAAATCACCTATGCTGTGATGGGAATGTAGTTCATTGGGAAAACATGCCTAAAGGATGCACAGAGAAAGATGTTTTTTAAAAAGTGTGCTCAATCAACGCACCCAAAATGGTGGCTAGCAGTGTCACTGAATTTGGATCCTGCTGTATTGTGATCTCCCTCAAACAATGGAACCTTCCTGTAGATCTGTGATTTCCTTGCCTAGCAAGCATCAGGTCATGAGGCTTGAGGCAAACCAGTTAGTTCCTAGATACACTGAGAGCCCTAAGGGAAGTCGGGGAGTGTGGGATCAAACATTATTCTTTAAAAAAGACCAACTCAAAAGCCAATTTTCAGTGTAATACTTTATTTTCTATTAAATGAAAACCAAGAAAATGTCAAGTTAAGTTAAAAGGCAAGCCTTTACCCCCTGAAGAAAAAATACAAACTGTATGGTATGATACTTGTACAATAGGTCATATTTTACATTACATAATATAAACAAAATCACTAGTCTACATTTTTCCTTGTTTGACACTACAATAAGCTACAGATTAAGTGGAAAATGGGTTTACTTTTTGGGTGCAAATAAACATCTTGAAAAAACACATAGCATGCATTTTTTAAACTGTATGCATAGGCTCTGACAAGTCTTAATATCCACCCCCACCCCCACCCCCTCCTCCTCTTCCTTGTCCAAAATAACCACCTCCATAACCACCCCTTCGCTGGAAACCTCCAGATCCTCTGTAGCCCCCACCAGATCCACGGTAGTCTCCACTAGATCCCCTGTAGTCTCCACCAAAGTTGTTTCTGTAGCCCCCTTGAGAACCTCCTCTATATCCCCCACCACCACCATAATTTCCACGATAAGAGTTCGGGCTAATATTATAGCCTTCCCCACCACCATAACCTCCTCCCCCACCTCCATAGCCTCCACTGCCTCCTCCATATCCCCCACCACTACCACCACCTCCGTAGCCACCCCCTCCCCCACCATAGCCTCCCCCACCACTTCCAAAGCCTCCACTACCTCCAAAGTTGCCGCCTCTGCCACCACCAAAGCCACCCCCTCCCCCACTGAAGCCTCCCCCACCACCAAAGCCACCCCCGCCACTGCCAAAGCCTCCCCCACCACTACCGAAGCCACCACCACCACCACTGTTGAAGCCACCTCCAAAACCTCCCCCTCCACCACTTCCAAAGCCTCCTCCAAAGCCTCCACTACCATAGCCACCACCATATCCACCTCCCCCCCCATATCCTCCCCCGCCACCATATCCTCTTCTATATCCACTTCCATTATCATATCGGGCCATCTTGGGAGGTCGTGGACCATCGCCATACCTAGGAAAAGCAAGACAACAACCCATCACTTTAGCTGTGTATATGGTACAGGGGATTGAACCCAGAGCTTTGCACACACTAAACCCAGTAAATTAATTTTGGCCAAATAATGAGACCTGTATGGAACAAACGGTGCCTTTACTACTTAATTTTCCCAAAGAGTGCAAATAAATATTACCCACATTAAAACATGCAATGTACAAAATGGCTCTAAGTTCACTGTATTTGTTAACAAGTATTCCCCCCTACATCAACTTTGAAAAATGTCTTTAGTGGAAACTCCTCAGAAATTACACCCACTAAAGTCCTTTCTCTATGTCTGACTCCTACAGGTCTTTTCTTACGCATGTTAAAGAAGCCAGAATGAAAAGTGCATTAACACTTCTTCGGCTATACTAAAATTAGAAGCAAATAAAAATTAGAAGCAAAGACCCAAAAGACTTTCTGTATATTTGTATACTATAATATGTAAATTAGCAGCATATTAAAGCCATAAGTATACTAATTTAATAATCAGTGTGTCCACAACTTCACAAATGATTACTTAAAATACTAAAACAAGCCTAAGTGAGAACATAAGCATCCAATGTAAAATTTGTATTTGTTATGAATATGGGGGGCATTAAGCAAATAAAAGTATTTTATGAGGAGCAATTTCCTATTTCTTAAAGATGACCCACATTAAATACTACTGTCCTTTTTACTTGAGAAAGGAGTATTGTGGAAAGTGCATCATCATCTAGATTACAACATATTCTGACCTAGAGGACACTTGATTTGTTCTATTCTTTTGGGCTTTAATTGTAATAGGTGGCACAGATTAACATAAGCCAAAGGAAACCTTTTGTTCTGGGTCAACTAAATTCCATTTTTTTTTTTTTTTTTTTGAGACAGGGTTTCTCTGTGTAGCTTTGGAGCCTATCCTAGCACTCGCTCTAGAGATCAGGCTGGCCTCGAACTCAGAGATCCCCCTGCCTCTGCCTACCTAGTGCTAGGATTAAAGTTTACTTATAATCTGAACCTACGTAGGACTCTACCAACTAACTTTAATAACTGTAATTCTGCAAAAACTAGAGACATAATTTTAACTAGGTACTCACCGTACACTTCCAATCATAAGGTTGATACCAGCAGCTGAGGGCCTAGAAATTTGACGGATTGTGTTCAGCATATGTTCATTTACAGGGTCCAACTGACTGATGATATTTGGTTGTTTGGACACCTCAACAACCAGAGCTTCCATGGCCGCCCGGAGGGCTGTGATGCATGCTGCAGCTTCATGTGATATTTGCAGTCTGATCCTAAAATGAAGGGAAATAAGACATAAAAACTAAGACTACACACAGAAAAAGATAGATGACTATTTGTCAAAATGCTCACCCAACTTATGTGTTAATTCCTGGCATAAATAAACTGCTTATTTTAATAGAATTAGATATCCTCAAACCTATGTAAAAGTATGAATAACCAGTATTAAGCTTCTAAAACATCCTGTAACTGTTTATGATGAACCAGAACACAAGATTTGCAACTCTCCAAGAAAATACATTATAAATAGACATTAAAGTAACAATGAAATCCTGCCCTACTTCAAAATTATGAGTTGAATTCTAAAAAACCAAACAAACAAAATAAACCAACTCAATTCTAAAAATTCAGTTTGGAGTTCACAATTGAAAGCACGTACCAGTCATCTATAAATATGATCTGCCCATCAGACTGGACTTTCTTGGAGGCAAACAGAAGTAACTGTAAGGGGGTTACTAAGGTCATGCCTTTAGCAGAGATGGCTCTGGTTCGTATCTGTGAATTAAGAAAAATGGCAAAATGTCACACATGACAGGTAATTAGGTATGTCCTGAGTATAAAGAATCTTCAGACTTCCCAATCTTCTTACCTTTTCACCAAAAACAAAGAAGGGAGATGGGTACTTCATGTCTTGGCTGCTAAAAGGACAGTTCACAGATGATTTGTGGATGAGTGCATTACGCCCTTCAGTGGTAAGAATCTTTCTCTTTTCTTTGTGATAGCATACATTGGGGTACACACCGAAGGCCAGCAGAGATATAACAACATCCAAGTTATTATCTGGCCCAGTGTTAGTAAACACTTGTGTCAGTAAACAATCTGTTAAAAAATTTAGAGAAACAGTTTTTAACAATTAGGAAGAGACATAGTATTATGGCTCTGCTAAGTCCCTTGACAACTTACTCAGAACTTTCCCTACACAAATCAAGTTTAAGGAGCATTTCTGTTACCAAAGATATCCACTATTCTTTTACCAGCAGAAAAGATGAAAACAACAATCCAAATGAAGGCTATTTTCAGCCAACTTTAGGAAAACTTTTATTACCAAATGGAAAAACCAAACCACAATGTGATTTACTCAATTTACCTCAATTCCAGATTTACTTGAATGAACCTAATTTAAACTTAGTTTTTCTAGCTATAGTTGCTTCAGCTCAAGATTATTATATCCTTCCTAAAATGCAAAAATGTTTCCCCCTTTCCTTTGATTTTTGGGAAAAAAGTCAGTTTACAAAGAATTCAATTTGTAATCTTTTAAAATTCTACTTTATGGTACTAACAAATATATTCTCCAGCTCACAAAATTTAATCTACTTAGAAAAGACAAATTCAGGGGGCTGGAGATGGCTCAGAGGTTAAGAGCACTGACTGCTCATCTAGAGATCCTGAATTCAATCCCCAGCAACCAAATGGTGGCTCACAACCATTTGTAATGAGATCTAGTGCCCTCTTCTGGCATGCAGGGATACATGCAGACAGAACTGCATGTAAATAAATAAAAAAGAAAAAACAAATTCAAACTTACTACTGCAATAGCAAGTTGGATTTGTGTTTTATCATAGAACTATATTACATTCAGACAAATATCTGGAGACTACTCTAAGTACTCTGCCATCAAAGCACATGCAGTTTATGACTGCACAAAGTATCTTATTTTCCTGTATTTGAGAAAGGCTATTATACACTAACTAGTTCAGGCTGTCTATCTTTGAATTCTCAATCAGAGGTCTTACCTTCTGGAAAGCCAGAGTTAATTAGAATCTCTTTAAGCTGTACTTTGGCCTCCCAAGTCATTCTTAGTGTAGCCATATTGAGTCGTTTTTGCTCACAAAATCGTATTTCTGCTTCTTCTCCGCTCATCCTAAAACAAAACAGAAAAAGCATTCATTCTCAAAGGCTCAGCAAGCTTTTGAATTCATTGAATTCTTACAGTAATTGCCTTAAGTCCATACCTAGCATCATCCCAGGCTTGGAATACTGATAAAAGAGCTACATGATCAGAAAATCTGTTTCCAGCAAAATTCCGGTGAATGTAGCCCAGACGTTTTCCTTCACTGATGAAGGGCTCTGGAAAGCAGGTAGCAGCAGAGATGGTACAAACAGCATCTCCCACACTGGGGGAAAAAAAAAAAATTAATTGAACCCCCTTTTGGCTAGGATACTGCTTATATGCACTAAACTACAAAGAACTTCCTAATAAGCCCATAACATTAACTAACATTTACCTTAAGTTTTTTCCTCACCAGCCCACCTTCCTTTTATGAAATCCTTCCCACCTCTTAACTGCCAACAAGAAAAGAAACTTACTAGAAGATACACCCCATTATCATCATTTTTCCAAAACGAGGCTCAATGGGGAGTTTAGCCAGAATACGTCCCAGAGGAGTCAACTCATCATTGGCATCTAAAGCATCAAGTTCTGTGGGAAAATACTTATTTGTGAGTGATAATGTCATTAAGTATGTTAATGTTCCATCAAGTGTCAAAGCAAGAGTCAAAATTAATGTCAAATGCCTAGAGCAAGCAATTCAGTTAAAAGCAAACAACTTGCTGGGCGTTGGTGGCATACGCCTTTAATCCCAGCACTCGGGAGGCTGAGGCAGGTGGATCTCTGTCGAGACCAGCCTGGTCTACAAGAGCTAGTACCAGGACAGCCTCCAAAGCCACAGAGAAACCCTGTTTCAAAAAAGCAAAAACAAACAAACAAACAAAAAAACAAAAAACAACAACAACAAAAAACCTCAATATTGGTATATGAAATACAAAAGGACTGTTATAAAACTAGGTTCTAGGCAAATGGGAACCAGAAATACAGTAACAGCATCAGCATTGAGCACCCACACATCTAATTAAAAAAAGAAAAAAAAATCAAAGCTCTAAGACATCACTATAATATTAAATACAGGTCTAAGAGTAATCTATGGCTGGATGGTGGTGGCACACGCCTTTGATGCTCTAGCACTTGGGAAACAGGCAGATCTAAGCTCTATCTAGGCCAGCCTTGTCTACAGAGTGACCAGGACATCTAGGACTATTTCACAGAGAAACGCTGTCTCAAAATAGTAATCTGTGCACTGATTCCTGAGACGTAGCATTCTGTGTTTTCTAAATGAAACTCGTATGTATACTCCATTCCTTCATCCTTCAAGCTCATGAAAATTGTGACACTAGCTAAGAAGCCTTTAGTTAAGGCTCTACCAAGTCTATCTTCATCTGACATACTTGTAAAATAAGAATTGTCAGGTAAAGATAGCCTAAGGTAGCACTTACCTCTAAGAGTATGCTCTGCTTCAATTACAGCATCCAAAGGTGGAGGTTCAATCGCCTTTGCAAGGAATTGGCCAATTCCTCCCAGGCGCAGAAGTTTTATACTCAAAGCAATTTCATGTAATGGTGTTCTAAACATCTCTGGTGTCATGTGGGTTTCCAGTCTAATATTTAGAGAAGCAGAAAGAGAACAATCCTCACCTATGCATACAATGACAAGCATAAATAGTGTCAAGTGCAACAAAAGGTGACATAATACAAATCCTTTGTCTATATTACCCCCAAAGGCTCCCAGGGCCGACCAAAATACTTAGCCCTGGGCTGGGCAATGATGGCTAACGCCTTTAATCCAGCACTTAGGAGGCAGAGTCAGGTGGATCTCTCTGAGTTCAAGCCAGCCTGTACTACACAGTGAATTCCAGGCCAGGCTCCAAAGCTACACAGAGAAACCTTGACCTGAACAAAAAGAAAACCAACTAAACTAAAAACCCACACAACTTAGTCTTGGAAACATGTTACATGCATTTCATGGTAACTCCATCACCAGACCAATCTGACAAGTTACACAGTAAACTCAATATAAAAACAAACAAAAAAACTCCAAAACAAAAAAACCAAAAACACCCAGGTGAAGAGCATTGATTGCTCTCTATAGCTCCTGAGTTCAATTCCTAGCACTCTGATGCTCTCTTCTGGCTTGCCAGACTACACGCAGACAGAAGAGCATACTAAATACATAAATAGAGAAATAAAAATGTTAAAGAAACCCTAGCTCGAAAAACTAGAAAGTCCACATTTCTAATTTAAAGTGTTTCTAATAAAAAAATGGCATGATGAAGACTCATTGGATTTGGGCAGTGGTGGCACACAACTTCAATCCCAACATTGGGAGGCAAAGAGAGGTGAATCTCTGAGTTTAGCCAGGTTTAATGAATGAGTTCCAGGAGAGCCAGGGCTCTGAAAAAACCTCAAACAACTGATTGCACATGAGATTATAACTCTAAAACCCTAATGTTTACAAAACAAACAAAAAAAAACCCAAAAAACAAAATACCAGGAAATAGGACTTACCACACTAGAGAAAGAACCCTCACTCAATACTGAAAACATCAAAAATTGGTAAGTGGTTTTACCAGAAGGTCTTTAATCTCAGCACTCAGACAGTAAAGGCAGGCACATCTTTAAGTTCAAGGCCAGCCAGTTTCAGGGTGAGACCCTGTCTCCGGCCCACAACCAACAAAAAAGCAAAAAACTGATAAAAGCAATGTAACTGATGTCCACAAATCCTTTTATTAAATAAACCAACACTGGCAACTTCTCATTTGTTTTCAGTCTCACTATAATCCCATTATTCCAGCTTAAATATACCTTACTGAAGACACATAGGCATGGAGTTAATGGAAAGGGTAAGGGCGGAGGCTGGCTAATATATATAAGGTTAAGAATAATGCCCATCTTTATTTAAAAACATATCTCACTGGACTATCAAGGCAGCTCAATGAGCAAGAACCCAAATGAATTTTCTCCAAGTTGTTCACTTACTTCTATATAAGGCCAATCCCAAATGAGAGAGAGACTTTACCTGTCAAAACGAGCTCGACTACAAAGATGAAAGCAGAACCCAGGTCGTACACGGCCAGCTCGTCCTTTCCTCTGCTCAAGGTTTGTTTTTGATGCCCATACAGTAGCATAGTTGGTCATATTGTTGTGAGCAGTAAAGAGTTTCACTTTTTGTCTGAATAGGAAAAAGTAGTTATCAGAGACAGAACACGTAATAAACGACCAATTTTATTATGTTCTCTGACCTCCCAATCCATTTAAAGACATAACATTATCTGTCCACTTGAACTAAGCAAAATTATGACATGCTGGAAGTGAGATTAACTGAATCCTAGAAGTCAGCTAGTGAGTTCTAAGCTCAGTCAGTGACAGACCTTATCTCAGAAAATAAGGAAGAAAATAAGGTGTGCTTAGAGGACAGTGACTCTTTCACATGTGCATTAATAATGCTCAAATGTAGCTGGGCGTTGGTGGCGCACACCTTTAATCCCCACACCCCCAAAAGTTCAAATATAAGCCAAGTCTAGTGGTCCAGGCTTATCTTTCAAGCTACTTGGTAGGCTGAGCCAGGAGGATCACATGCTAAAAGCTTGTGTCGTCTACAGAGTGAATTCCAGGCCATTTCTGAACAACTGTGAGACCCTGACAAAAAAAAAGAACACTGTCCTCTACGATAGTAAGCTTAAAATAAAGTCCAAAACTCGTTCTTAACATTAACAGTGTTGTGACTATACTTCAACAATAGGGTACCTAGCTGGCATGTGTAAGGATTGAGTATAGGGGAGGGCGGAGCTGAAGTCAAATTGGACCCCAAACAAAAATGATTACATGGCGTGTTTGAATTCACAAATAATCGTAAAATTCTTCAAATTTGTAACAATTGGTACACATGACTATGTGACTGAGACTAAAAATGCTGTTAGTGTTGGGTAAAATAGCTATTGGCAAATTAAATTCCACATGACACACTTGTATTCAGAAATAAAAGTACAACAGGTATTGTAATTTAAAAGCAGAGCTCCAGAGAGAAATATGCCAAGAGAAAGGGTTTTTTTTTTTTTAGGGGAAAAGGATTGTAAAAGGGGGAAAGGGGAAGGAAGAGACTCACCTTCAGGGACTGTTGCAGTGGGAGAGAGTAAAAAGAGGTGGGGGAGAAAGAGAGAGTGGGAGATGGGGAGGGCCATTTTAATAAGAGGGGACATATCGAATAGGCACAGGTGATGTTCTTAGCATCATCCACTGAGGGTGTATCTTGTCAGAACTCCAATGACAGGTCAGTACAAATGCCTAAATACTAACAGCCAGCTCTAAGCAGGCTTTCTTTACAGCCCTCTACAAAATTGCTGGGCTCTACCTATAGACCAAGGCTCAATTATAGGTATAAGTTTTTAGTTTTTGAGGCTGGGTTGCACTATTTAAGCAAGATTGACAGATGCCGTTAATACCAGGCTGCAGTGTTCTAACTTCTTAAAGGAATGTTTTTCGAGTAGACTACTTGTCTCATGCTAAGTAATTGCTGTATTTATATACAAAATGAGCATAAAAGGTTCATTGTGGAAACAACTAATGAATAAATAAGTAAATCCTTTGACATGAAGTCAGAAGTTAGTGATAAACTTTGGCTGTCTGTACTCTGAAATCACACATGGCATTTGTGTGGGTATAAAAGCGTAAACCTTGGTAAGTTAAAGTCTAGGTGTGATGGCGGAAGCTGCAGTACAGTAACCCCAGTACTTGAATAAGAAAAACCTCAAGTCAGAGGTGATCCTGGACTACAGTCAAATAGCCTTAAGAGAAACACAATTAGGGGCTGGTCAGTGGGGGTATGTATTATAGAAGACCTGAGGACCAGTTCTCAGCACCACAGGGCAGCTCACACATCTGCAATCCCAATTCTTTGGTACCTTATACACTCTTCTAGCCTCCAAGGCTACCAGGCACACAACTAGTACAGACATAACACTTGACACACATAAAACCTCATTAAAAAGAAAATTTAACAAAAGGTTAATTGATAAAGTTTGTCAGCTGCTAATACACTCAAAAGACTAATTCCCTAGGAACTTACTTGCAGGAGTCAATAACATAAACAACATCATTTATGGTGATGCTTGTTTCAGCAATATTTGTGGACAAAATAACCTGCAAAAAGAAAAATTAAAAGAAAAATTACACCACAGAAAACATGCCACTTATGAACACACCAATGTTCAGAGAATCATTCAACCACACAATACAAGGCATTTCAGGAACAGGAGTAAAAAGAAAAGTCTCTCAAGCTAAGAAAGTGATATATATATTATATATATATATATATATATATATATATATTATATATATTCTAGCTCTCTGAATGTTTATCTGATCTCATTGAAACGCCTTCTTTACCTTGGTTACTCCATCTGGTACTGGATCAAACACTTTACGCTGTTCCTCCCGAGGAATCTGAGAATGCAGAGGTAGAATCTGATACCGATGACTTCCTACAATACAGAAAGGATAAGAAGTAAGACCAAGTTAAAATACTGTTCTCCATTACACATACTCATTGAAACACAGCAACATATTAGCCAGGAAAAAAGTAAAAATATTCATCATCATACCAAAATGTGAATTGTTTTCCAAATGTTTTTGCATAGTATAAATCAAATTCCAGCCAGGCAAAAAGACCAACACAGCTCCAGGAACATTAAGGGTTTCGATGTACTTAAGGAGAGCTTCAATGAGTTCAAAAGGAGTTTCCTTTTCATTCAATTGGGACATGCTCAACTTTGTTTCTGGCCCATATTCATCAGCACATATTAGATTGCAATTTGCCTGCAAGAAAGGGGAAAGCAGTTTATTTGCCATAATTATTATAGCTCTAATCTCTTAGACTTAGTTTTTCTAGGCAAGTAATATCTAGCAATATTGCTTATCTCTAGGGTAGAGTCATACTTTCATTAAGAGATCAATACATAAAGTAGAATATTACTTTAACTGTGTAAAGGTATGTTACATTTAATGACACTGTCTCTCCTTGCCTCCTGAAGGCACCTGATTGGTCTAATTAAAAAACTGAATGGCCAATAGCTAGGCAGGCAAGATAATAAATAGGAATCTGAAGAGGAGGAGAAATTGCACAAGAGAGAACACCTAATGTCAGCCAGCCATTCAGACTGAATAGGACATAGAAAAGGAAAGGAAATGTAAAAAGGCCCAATGAAAGCATAAGACAAACAGATCTAAGAGTTAGTAAGAAACAAACAGGAGGTAAAGACAAACATTCCTAACTAATATTTACTAAGTCTCCACATCATGGTTTGGGAGCTGGTTGTCTTCCAAAAGAAAGCCTGGCAGAACAGACATGTGGATCTGTGTTCAAGGTCAGGCTGATCTATGGTAGTGAATTTCAGCCAGGGCTGGTACAGAGAAACCCTGTCTCTAAAAACAGAGTCTGACAAAACAATTTCGGGCATGCAAGTACCCAAGTTCATTTATCACCCACATCAGGTAGCTTATAACCATCTGTAATTTGAGCTCTAGCTCCTGTGTCTCTGGAAGCAAATCTTCAGAAAAAGACTGATATCCATGAATATAGACCGGTCTACCTTTTCACCCCCTGAGATTAAAAGTATGAGCCATTTATGCCTTTAAAACTTTTAAGTATGATTCTGTGATGCTTCTAATTAGTTTCCTAATTTTTTTTGAAAACTACAGAAACTGTCTTCCCGACCTGCTTAGTTTTAATTATTCACATATTCCCCTTTGTAACCCAGTCTAGCTTTGAATATGGAAAATCTTAATTCAAATTCTTATCCTAAGGCCAGGAGTTGGTGGCCCACACCTTTAATCCCAGCACTCGGGAGGCAGAGGCAGGCGGATGTCTTTGAATTCGAGGCCATCCTGGTCTACAGAGGGAGTGCCAGGATAGGCTCCAAAGCCACAGTGAAACCCTGTCAAACTTCTACATTTCTGGTTGTCACAATATAGATCAGTCAGAACTGGTATCTGGGAGTACAAAGGAGAACCACACCACAAGTTCAAAATCTTCCTGGAAGTCAAACCCTGTCTCAACCGAAAACATAACTGGCAAGGAAGTGTAACTGTACCTGCCACAAGTTAGACAACTTGAATGTGATCCCCAGAACCCAGTGTGAATGGAGAAGACACTCCCTGAGAGTTGTCTTCTGATTTCTCTCCCTGGCAAACATCACAAATATGTAAATTTTCTTTTAAATGTATAAATCTAAAAACCATCTATGGTAACATGCTTGTCTACCAAGTGGAAAAACCTGGCTTAAACCAATACCCAGAACAGCAAATTGGGTTGGGACAAGATTCTGTGAGGTTCATTGGCTATAGGCACTGGTACCCTGAAAAGACCAGGAGGCCATAGATAAGTGAGATAAAAAAAACAAAACAACAACAACAAAAAAAAAAACCAAAAAAAAAACCTGAAGTTAGTACTCCGATACACAAAAACACAATACAAAGGACTGAGTCTTTAGAAAAGGCGTTCTAAGACTTTTATGCCAGAAATTATATAACCTGTGTAGTAATAGTCATTAACCTAAGAATATCACAATTAATTTTTAAAGGACAATGCATTGCCAATTAATACTATACTTTAAAGTACTTATTTTCTTCTCCAAATATTCTCACAATGAACATTCCTCATTCCTGTAGATGTGCTGAGGAATCGACTTACATCATCATCTTCACCACCATCCTCTTCTTTATCTTTCTTCTTCTTGTCCTTTGGAGGAGGAATGAATTGGGTCATCTGAATGCAGTCCTCCAGAAAATATTCTGTCAGGGACAGTCACATTAGTTAAGTACGTGATAATTTATAAAATGTCACAACTGCAAATTCATTTGCTAATCCACAGTTGAAACTACTTTCATCCTCATCAACTTGAGGCTTCACAAGTATAAGAAATTCCTACAGTTAAATTTCAACAACAGAAAGTACATTATGATTCCATCAAACTCTGCAAGATTTGAGATAATTCTTACAAAGACAGCTGGGGTTTCCCCTTTATACAACTTTTTAAAACCAAACTTTCATGGAATCTGTGTATACCATCATCCTCTCCCAGGAGGATGTTAATGCAAAGACTGAAGATCACTAATCAATGCTGTGCCTAATATTCTAAAACACCAAGAAGTGACTCTATAATCTCTATTCTGTATCTTCAACCATAAAGCCACCACCCAAGACTGCAAACCAAAGGTACATAAATTAATGTCCACCAATTTTATTCACTATTAAGTTGTACTCCCCTGCCACTTAGAAGTCCACTCTTTAGGAACAAATATTACTATCAAGTCCACTCTGAGTAGTAGTCAAATTTTATTGGCAAGGAAATCCACGTACACATACTATTTATAAGGTTTCTGCATGAAATCTGTAATTGCCACTTTTCTATTCAGTGTATATTTGTAATTTAAACATTAAACTTAATCTAGTACCATCATTAGCTTTCTGCTCAAACTGTGCCCATCTCTGCCTTTTGCCCAGATTAGGAGAGATTAAAAAAAATTTAGTGGCATGGCAGCTATTGATTTCATCACACTGTTAAGTCTCTTAGGGTTAGTTGCGTTTCCTTACCTGGACTGTGCAATAAGTTATTTCAATAAAATTCATATATTCTAGGTTGATCAAAATTTTTGATCAAGTTTCTCTGTAGCTTTGGAGGCTGTCCTTGAACTCAGAGATCCACCTGCCTCTGCCTCCCGAGTGCTGGGATTAAAGGCGTGAGGCACCACCCTTGGCCGATTAATCAAAATTTTAAATCATCAACTCAGCTGCTGTCCCAATGCCATGCCTGCTTCCATGCTTACCATGTTGATCATAGACTAACCCAAAACAACAGTATAATCTGTAAGAAACTTAATTCCTACCCTCTACTATCTACTAATCTCTTTATAAAGTTCTTCAGTATTGAAGTACATCAATTATTAGAACTTTGAAACCCATAGCCTGAGAAACAATAAGATTATGTCACAGTATTTGGCTTAGATGGGTGCTGGGCCCACCATTTATTTTTTAATTAAAACAATGTAGCATAGCATGGCTATTCATCTCACACAAATACATTTCACAATATTGTCGACTCTCTTAGCAAATTTAATTTCCTCAATTGGGCTGTGCAATGCTACTTCAATAAAATCAAGATGTTCTTATAATAGTCAAAGTTTTATCAAAAGCATAGAAATCAATGGCCTGTTTTTTAAGCCTGTATTCATATGGTATCCTAGGAAATCCACAGAGGATCCCCTGGGGTTGCAGATGGTTGTGAGGCAATACTGGCATGTTTTCAGTCTTTTAAACTATCACTGTGATCGCCAAAATTAAGAAAATGCATAGCTTCCTTCCCATCATATCCACATAATTTACCTTGAACTGGGAAAGTCCTTCCATAAACTTCAATGATGGGGCAATTAAAGAAATATTCACAGAACATGGTGGTATCAATAGTTGCAGACATAAGAACAATTCGGACTTCAGGATAAGCCAGAACCACATCACGAAGTACTACCAGAAGGAAGTCAGTCTATTGAAATAAGAACAATAATTGTAAGGGGTAGCAAAATACACCTTTAAGATTTCTAATAGTCATAAGACATTAGTGAAAATTGTTTCACACACCAGTTTAAGATTACAGTGAATTTTTAATGAGATAGGGTGGTTAAGGATCTTAGTATAGCATTGACTTCACTATACCTTATAGACCTTAGACTTGATTCCTCTTTCTCCCAATTCCAAAGCCTAGGATTATAAGCATGTACTACCATCCCTAGTGTTATATACTGCTGGGAAACCAAACTTAGGGCTTCCAGCAACTGACCAGCTTTTTCCTGTTTCTGTATGTGTACTTGCATGCTTAAGAGGGGAAAAAAAAACCTTTAGGTAAAGTTTAAAATGCACAACTTTCACTAGAAACATGGTAAAAATCAGTTCAAATAAAGTAACAGCCACAACTTAGTTTTATAATGTTTAAATTGCCTGCCATATCACCCACCATTATATTTATGGGTCCTCCCTATGTAGGCTTTGTATATATACCATACTTTTTATGTCATGCCTATCTCAAAAGACTCTAGAGGAAAGGAATTTGAACAGAGGTATCCTAGGGGTGGGTATGGAGTCAGTGAATGAAATAGCTCCCACAAACAACCAAGTCAGTAACTGAAATGCTAGGAATGGCTATTTAGCTAAATGCTGATATCCAGCAACATTAAGACACATATACTTCTAACAGTGCTATATAGGTATGCATATCCTGGTCTACAGAGAGAGTTCAAAGATAGCCAAGGCCATACAAATTCTGTCTTGAAAAACCAACAAAACAAGTTATGTTAAGGCAAAAACACTCCCACCAATTTGTCAGAACTTAAAAGACCAATCCCTTTAGAGATTTGGTATCTATGACATTTAGTCTTTTCTTTATGAAAATTATCTACTTCTTTTTTGATGCTATGTTCACGCCTTGCATGTCTTTTTATTAGACATTAAACTCGTTTAGGTTTTCATCTAGAACAATGTTTATTCTAATCTGGGTATAGTTTTCCATGTAAAAGATACAGGATTCTCCTTCAAAGTATTCATCCTATATTTCTTATTGTATGATATACTGCCTATCTGATGAGGTTTAACACCTTTAAAGTAGAATAACTATCCATGGTATTATTCCAGACATTAATTTTAACTCTTTAACACTAGTATGTCAACACTATAGTTAAGTCTCTACTAAAACATCTGGGTGTACTTGTTCATACTTTTAATAAATGACTAGGGAAGCTAAGGCAACAGGACTGTTCAAAATCAGAGGCCAATCTATGTTGAGGACCCTGTTTTAAAAAGAAAACCAAGAGTAACTCCTAGATTCCAATAGCAACTTGGGATAGTTTGAATGACCAAACTATGTGGACACACTTTTTCTTGTATCAATAGGATCTTTAAAAATTGTGTATTTCAATATCAAACTTCAATTCCTACAATTGTATAATAAAACTATACTGACTTGCCAAGCACCCAAGGCAAAGGTGAGAAATAAAATTTTCATTTTCCTGTTTCCCATGATGATTTTTAGCATCTGAAATAACCTACCAATACCCACCAACATTTTGCCAAAAGCACAGTATCACATACAAAGGAAAACTAATCCTAATATCCAGCCAGCTACTCAAGTCATAAATCACTACTAAGCTCTAAACTAAGTTGCATAAATTCTTACTGATCATCATAAACAAAGTATTACCTGATGGTTCACAGGTTCTCTTAACAATATTCAGAAGTAGATGAAAGGAAAAGAGCAAGGAAAAGCAATTTATTCAATTAGACATAGACAAATCATCCTCTTAATTCATAAGTAACTTACATTAATATCTCTTTCATGAATTTCATCTACAATTACATGACTGATCCCTCGAATCCCCGCTTCTAATTTTCTTAGGAGCACACCTTGAAAAGAAAGTCAGAACAATTATGAGACAGGTTAGGTTTCTTTGTTAGGTAGTCAAAGAAGCAACAAACAACAAATTTTGGCTGGGGTTGGCTGGCAGCACATACCTCTAAGATCAATTATTTAGAGCATGGTGATCATACAGTCACATAGAGAAACCTTTTAACAAGGAGGCAATCAACCCTGCTGCAACACAATTCTATCATTGTAGAAGAGGTCTGAAATATCCTGAATCATATTCTATTTTGAGACTTTTTTCTGTATTGTCCTGACTTTCATGAACTCATTCTATGGTTAGCCTTAAAAAGAGATATTTGCCACCTTCTGCCTCTATAGCACTAGGATTAAAGTGTGCAATACTGTAACCTTTTTATAGTCTTAGTATAAAAATGTGACAATTGCAAATGAGGTATCAAAATGCATTACTGACCTACAGTACAAAACATTATACTGGCATGGGGGCGTGGAAGTATAGACTCAAAGCGGACACTGTAACCACAGCTTTTTCCAGGCTCTTCACCTCTCTCATAAGCAACTCGCTCAGCCACTGCAACTGCACTGATCCTTCTCGGCTGAAAAAACAAAACAAAACACAAAATATGAAACTTCAGAATTAGTTATACTGAAAAGTGTCTATGTGTTATATGCATGATAAAAGCTAGGTTACTACAAAGAGAAACCATGTGTTAAAAAAAAAAAAAAAAACCAAAAACCACCCTAAGTTACATGTTAGGCAAGTGCTCTACCACCAAATACTCAAGCCTTTTTAATGTTCTGACTACATATTCAAGTCCCACCTCAAACTGTTAACACCACACCCAGCTCAAATTTCAAATTACTGCAATGGCTCTCTTTGACAGCTTACTAACAGAAACATGATAGTTAACACAAGTACCTACCATGCCAAGGTTCAATATCAAATCCCCAGTACAAAGGAAGATGGCAGTGGGGCTAGAAACTTAACATTCTTGAAACCTTGTTTGACCACCACCACAACAAACCCCCAAAAACTCCCAAACTATTAATAGAACTCATACACTGGCTTGGTATTTACCTGAGTCACAACAATATTACACTCTGCTGCTCGGCCATTCTGGATAAAGTCATCCAAAATGTACTGTGGAACCTGGGTGGTTTTACCACATCCAGTAGCCCCACGGATTATCACAACCGAATTTTGGCTAATGGCTTCCAGGATTTCAGGTTCAAATTTCTTCACAGGAAGCATCTCTCTCTCTTGTAACACCTGTTAACACAGTTAAAACTTAGTAAAACTTCCTTTGAATAATTTTCCTTTCTAATTGGCTTACTACCAATATTTGTATTTCTAATAGAATTGATTCTCAACTAAATTTCTAGAGAATCTGTCTTGTGGTCCTCATTCTATTTCATTCTTAGGTCTCCATAAACATTCTAAATGTAATTACTTGCCACAAAATGTTAATAATTTTTCAATTTGCTGCAGTGCGTTCAAATAGTAGCACAACTCATTTTTAGGTCCTGAATTAACAGCCACTACTATCAGATTTTAACTATGATACATGATTACTAATTATTTCAGATTTGTCATTCAACCTAACTACACTGTTCTGAAACACTAGACAATGAATGTGAAAATCTTCACCACTTACACTTTGTAAATTATGATCCTGTTCCAGCTGGTATGTTAATTCATTCTTTAGGTCCATGCTGATTTGTTCTGTAGAAGCCTACAAAAAGAACACATTCAAACAAAATCTCTTTTATCCTGACCCAAGGAAGGAGGAAATCCCAAAAACTGATCTTAGAAACCTCGTGGTACTCACATAAGCCAGGGGCCCCTCATCAATGTTGCTACTAGTCCAAGGATTCCAGTTGGACTGTGGAGGTGACCAAGGTACCACTCCCACTGCGTTTTGCCTCTGAGATGGTTCAAAATGAGCCAATTTCCCAATGTTGAGTATAACTGGCATGGAAGGATCAACAGGCTGATAAAAAAGCAAAACAAGTAAATAAAAGGAAACACTTGTCTAAGTGAAGATTTTAAAATAAGGTTAACTACAAAAGGCTATATATATGCTTACTGGGGGCACAATTTCAAGATCTAGCTCTTGAACCACATTTTGCAGCTGATGCTCCAAATCTGGAGACAGGAAAACTTTGTACGGCTCCACCTACAAAAAGGAGTAATGAAAATCATTAATACAACCATGAATAAAATTCAAAATTAATTTCACGAAAATAATATAGAGTTGAGACCGGGGTTATTATAGACACAATCAACAATTCCTTTTAGTGAGAATTTCTTTAATGACTCACTCACTGACTGGATCCTTATCAAAGTGCTAATTAAATCAATGCAGCATTTTAATTTCCTGATTTACTAAGCTTTTAGCTCAGAAATAGTATTTGGCATTTAAGACCCCTAATTTCCATTATAATGCCCTTGTCCCCAACTCATTCAACTTCTGTAGCCAAATATTAAGTTACTCAGGGTAGTTATGCCTAAATACATACTCTCTCGCCTTCTTTCTTCTTTGTAAGCCCAGAGTAAGCCTCAATCACTCCAAGATGATAGAGTTGTCGGACAAGTGAGAGGGCACATGACTGTGCTGCTAATTTCTTGTTTGATCCATGTTCACGTGCAAAAATCCCTATAAGAATTACCACAGACAGAAATCAGCTACATAAAAAAACCATCAGAAACAAGTAGGCATTTTATGTACCAAACAAACACCCATATAAAGTACATCACAGTTCTTTTCATTCCATTCGCTATCCAAATACAATTCCTACAACCCACTCATCTTTTATTACCACATCATGAAACCAGATAAAAAAAAACTATATAGACAAACTAAAAGCCTTAAGTATAATATCCATGAAGAGATTTCCACTTAATGAATTAAAACTCCATGGGCATAGTAGAGTACCTATGATCACATCTCAGGATTACAAAACTTTAGAGCTAGATCATGTTAAAAAATATAGGTCTTCTAAGTCACATAGGCTATCACAACTGTTCACTCTTCTTTGATACAAAAGTAGATGCAGAGTGAGCTTGAATTCATAGTTCTATGAAAGCCAGAGCTACCTCAAGAACTTGACCCCCCAAAAAGCAGAGGAACCACTACTGTCCATGAAAAATTTCCATATGTTAAATTTAACAATGTATTAAGTTGCAGAATTCAGAATTTGTTACAGAGAGAGAATTTCAGAACATTAATCTTCTGAACAAATAAATCGAACCTTTGTTATGTGTATGGTACAATTTACTTAAGGTTAACACTATGTTTGTAAAACACGTACAGTAATCCTCCCTCCCTATCTTTATTTCCCAATATAACATAACTCTTAATACTTAATGCTTAAGAATGAAAAATATAAGCACCATTTCAGCCCTCCTATCACCTACCATGGCCTTTTCATGGCCTATTTGGTTGTTTTTGAGAGGGTCTCATGTACTCATGGAATGGCCTCCAATATGCTATGTTATAAAGGATAACTTTTAAGGGTTTTGTTGTTTAGAGTCTCCTGTAGCCCTGAATGGCTACTCTGAGGGCCAGGTAGACTTCAAATCCAGAATGTTGAGATTATACAGTGGGGGCTCCAATACCCTGGACATATTTTTCTGATTCTTCTGCCTCATTTCTCAGTGCTAGCCTATGGCACCTTACCTAGCTTATGTGGTGCTTGGGTTCAACCCCAGGCCCCAGAAATATATGCAAAACAGTTCACCAACTAATAAGTTACAAGCCCAGCTCTCACGATTCTTTAAATTTTGACTTTTGGTTTGTTTTGTACTAAAGATTAAATTTGGGGCCTTCTGAGTACAATCTCATTAGCATTCAGACTGAGAAGAAAAGACCATTTTTTTGCATAGGACACTGATGGCTAACAACCTGAGGCAAGTACCTCAGCCAACAGTTTTGAGGTACAGGGAAATGAACCCATAACCATGTATAGTAAGGAATCTACCAACTAATTTGTTTATCTCCTAAATCCACAAATTTACCTATTTACTTTGATAATACTTAACCTTTGGTATCTTGTTTTTGTTTAAAGTAAGGTTTCACTATGTAACCTAAATAGGACCGTAACTAACAGGCTATTCTCCTTCTACCTTAAGCCACACAGGGATTACAGGTTTTACCACCATGCCTAACACTGACTACACGGCTCTCAAATGTTATTGATACCTTTAGGCTTTTCATTCTATTACCAAATTCAACCCTTGTTAAATCTCAATTCCTTATTTTAAACTTGAATGCCTTTCATAATTGACCACTAAAACATTACATTAGCATCTTTTTACATATGTAAAAAGATGGTTACACAACCTGTGCTGAACTTCAGTAATATTACAAATTCAGTAATATTAATATTATAGGTACTATGGGACCTTCAATTTCAAATAGGTTCTTTGGCATTATTTCAAGGTTTGTAGTCTGATCTACTAACTCTGAAAAGCTCCCATTTTTTTTTGTTTGTTTGTTTGTTTGTTTTGAGACAGGGTTTCTCTGTGTATCTTTGGATCCTATCCTGGCAATCGCTCTGGAGACCAGGCTGGCCTTGAACTCACAGAGATCCAAGGCTCCCATTTTTATAAGGGAAATCTACATCAGTTAAAAGAACAAATAAAAGCAGTCTTGTTTTGTGCCTAGCAAAGAGCTTTCCTAGGTCTAAGACCGGAGCTTCACATTTAGACCAATTAGTTTACCACAGGTGGTTATCTGTGTGACTTCATCTTTTTTATAAAGTACAAAGCGCTATAATCTGTTGTGAACCTCCCTCCCAACTTTCCCTGTCTGCTAACACCATCTTCCCTCCTAGAACCATAAAACTGTGTATGAAATTAAACATCTAGCTCCCACTTTAGTGTGCAGTATCAGTAACACCCACAATTCCATGTGTTATTCAATCTAATGTTAGTAAGCTAAAATATTCAAGGAAAATTTTATAATTAATCTACATTGTTATATCTTCTATTAAAGTGTTAATGTTACAATATCTTCTCTGCAAACACTTTAAGGAATAGTTTAAAAGAGATCACACTTACTTCTGCCCAGCTGCTTGATATAAATGGTCATTTCTGCAATAAAGCTCCTGTAACAACATATACAAACAAGGTTAGGGATTTATCATAAGTTACTAACTCCATTATCTCCCTAGTCAGGGAGGTTTTCCAACTGCATCCAACAAAATTATAGCAAAAACCATTTTGAACAATTATTTCTGTCCAATCCTAGAACAAAAAGTATGTAAACCACAAATATGTATGACATTAGTTAAACTGCTGATGAGCTTTCTTTCATGAAAAGAAAATGTTATGGTTTTAGATTATAAATTTACTTATTTTTATTCCAAGGTTAGAGTCTGAATATGAGAATGCTTTCAATGAAAGAAAATTTTGTTTAGCCCGGAGCTAAGAGAAACACCAAACTTCAAATTATCTATTCCAGTTAAAACCAGTTACAGCAAGTTTATACATGCAACCTCTATATACCAGTAGCTCCTGTGGCAGAGTCCTGATTTATATATAGCTGGATGAAGTCCTTGGTAACAAAAAAATAAAATTAGCCTACTTTTATATATTTAAACCAGGGCCTAGAGAACAAAAGTCATTTTTCACATTATAGCTAAAACTTCTAGCAGGTTCTAAGGAGTGAATTTAGGTTTTTAGCAAACATGCTGGTCCTTCACTGCTGGTACATTCAAACTTGACTTTGTGCTGTGAATAAAAGGTTAAGTGAAGCTTAAGGAAAAAAAAATGTTAGTCTCCTTCCTAAACTTCTTTGTCAACTGACCTTCAGGCACAAGGGCTTCAAGGGGTCAAAGGCCACTGGCTTTCAGGGGAACAACATCCACCCTTTCATTAATGACACCGATGACAGTATGTTTCTCAGCCAGGCTTAAAGTCAGCACTCAATCTCATTCTCCTCCACCTAGGGGGGAACAGCAACACCAGAAATCAGTTTACAATAGTTTCCCATGTGATTGCTTAGTTCAGCCTAAGCATCAGCACATGTGTATATGAACACAGACCTCTGGTGTTGCTGTCTGTTATGCCTTTCAATAAAGGACATACAAGGAGCAATGTGTCCCAGCTCCAACTGTCTGCCTCTTACATTGTCATGTCCTGAATTCTTTGCTTCTTTACATCAGCAATCAGTAAGATACTGACATCAAGTTTTTGAGTCTTTTGGCAGCAATTCAATGAGTTTTAGGCATAATTAGGTATATAGTAATAATAACAATGATAAAACATTATTATTATTGATGCTGGAATTAGAACTCTAGGCTTCATGCAAGCTATGCAGATGCTCCACCTGAGCTCTATTACCAGCCTTCCCAATTATTATTATAAAAGAAAAACTACCAGTAGCTGCCAAGTCTATTAAGCTATAGACAAAGGATTAAAGAAACTAAGTTTCTTTTTAATGGCCGGTTTTTTAACACCAAGAATGGGAAAATAATGACACTAAGTATATAATATTTGAGAATTCAGGACTGAACAAAGCAGTAGGAAGCAGGAGGAGCCATGCTCTGATCATTTTGAGTATTCAGTCAATTTTTGTTGTTTTGGATAAAGATTTTAGGGTTGCTACTTGCACCCAAGGGAGAACACTTTGATTTAAGGAAAATGTTTTAAATTTTGGATAATTTATTTTGTATAATTAAAAGATGGCAAATCGAATCAAGTTGTTTTCCAGAACCACTTCCTTTCTCTTCCAATAAAAATATAGTGCCTCCCTGAAGAATCTAATCTGTATGAGCCTTCCTGGGAGTAATAAGTACTACACCCTGGAATGCTCTCAGGAAGAACATCAAGCAGGCTGAGAAACATACGGTCACATCTCTTCCCTTACACATTCAGTTTTATAAACTTAACAGGAAAAAAGCATTCTAATTTAAGCCACATATAAAAACTTCGCGATCCTTCAACTTCATGGTACTCAAACAGGATTCTTAAAAGAGCTGCCAACATCAAACTGAAGTCAATTTGGATAAGAGGTAATACAATCTACTTCTAAGACAAGAAAGCATTCCAGAAACATTTATGTATTAAAGCTATATCCAATGAAACTACATTGAACAAAAATCACCATCTCTGGCCAATTAAGTGAACTACCAAAAAATCACTAGTAGAGGTTAAGTTTGGCCTCAGTTAAATGAAAATGTTCAAAGTCCAGCAACAGACTTTTGCAGACTTCTTAGGACAATGTATTACATTAAATGAAACTATGGTAACTACAAGTCAGTAATTCTTACACATATTTATCTTCTCACAATTCACTGCTGATACACACAATAAACTGGATTAACACTTGGTTAAAACGTAAATAGTCAAACAACCTTAACTTTTTACAAGAATAGTGAAACAAGCAAACCTGTTGTGGTCCGGACCCACTTGGGTGTACTTATATTCTCCTTGGATCTTTTCTTTTTGGAAATACTGGTTCAGACGAGCCTTAGCATTTTCCAATGTCCAGTTTCCGTGAAGCCCAGCATTTAAATCCACTTCTTCTGACTCTAGCGTCTGTGGAATCAATGACAATTAAATTTGGCTGCACTACTTATCTGTACTGAAGGCACAATAATAACATATAACATTGTTTTCTAATAAAAAGCCAGGTTTTGTTTTTGTAGTGCTTTGAGCGTGTATAGACAAGTACTTCATCACTGAACTATCCAAAGCCCTTGTTTTTTAGATAAGAAATCCCTATGCAATTCTGTAGTCCAGGCTAGGGGTAGTAACTAGTAAAAATGGCTTTTAATCTAGGGCCACTGGATTAAAGGCCAGCCTGGGATTCAAGAGACTGTCTCAAAAACAAAACAAAAAGCAATTCAATCTGGTATTAATCTGTAGAGGTACTCGACCCTGCTGTGAATTATATCCTAAATTCTATTTTCAAAGATGTGACACAACATGAGAGCCTTACCGCTTGCACTTCTTGCTCTTCCTTTCTTGAGTAGTAATCCTTTAAATTGGCTCCTCGGTCCCAGGTGGGTCCAGGAGAACCATAGCCAGATGAGGACTCAACTCCAGAATTATTTTCTGCTGCTAAAAAAAGAAAAAAAGAAATGGTTATTTTAAAGAAGGGCACCCCCAAGAATGTCCCTAATTTCACACTTCATGTTTGGTCAGGACTATCTTGAAAATTATCATAAGTAACTGATAATCCAGTCTGTTTTTTGTTGTCTAAGCCTGTGCATGTGGAGGCAATAGTATAATCCCCAAGAACAATAAAGTAAATTATCTGATGGTTAAATGTTAACTGTCAGCTTGACTAAATTCTCTGGTGGTATGATCTGTTAAGAGATTGTCTTGGTTAACTACAGTGGATAGAACTTCCTGTTGACTGTGAGTATTCCACTCCTTGGACCATACATATAGGAAACAAACTTAGGTAACATCATAAATCCACTACGCTTAGCTTTTTGCAAGGTGACCCGCTGTTTTAAGTTCGTCCCACCTTGAAGTCTGTCGAGGTGGACTGTGAACCAGAATAAATGCTTTCTTCCTTGAGCTGCTTCCATCTGTTTTTTTCCTCTCTCTTCTCTTACAGTAACAGTAAAGTACATTAAGGCAGCTGGCCTGGCCTACTTGCCCAAGGGACCCATCTGTCTCTGCTCAACATGAATGCTAGTGCCTTACTGTCCTCAGCACTAACACATTTTGGTTTTTCTGGGACAAAGTTTCTCTGTGTAGCCCTGTGTGTCCTGAAACTCTTGGTAGACCAGACTGTCCTCAAACTCAGAAATCCTCCTTCCTCTGCCTCCTGGTGCTGGGGGTTAAAGGCATGACCACCACTGGCTGGCACTAACATGGTTTTTAATGCAGACCTGTTTTAGCCTTTTTTACATGTAGAACTATGAATAAAATTTACCAGGTAGGCATGAGGATAATGATCCAAGATTATATTAGATGATGAGTGTGTTTTGTCCTGTTTTCTTTTCTTTCTTTTTTTGGTTTTCGAGACAGGGTTTCTCTGTGTAGCTTTGGAGCCTGTCCTAGCACTCGTTCTGGAGACCAGGCTGGCCTGCCTCTGTGCCACCAACACCCGGCTTGTCCTGTTTTCTGTATATATTTGTCTTATGAAGGGAGCTCTTGAACACAAGCATGCACATGTCTGTCTGTGTGTCTATTATGTAGCTCTGGCTATACTACAACTTCCTCTGTAGACTGGGATACCTTTAAACACAGATCCACTTGCCTCTGCCTCTCAGGTGCTGGAATTCAAGATATGTGCCATGACACCATGCCTGGCAACCAAATAATACCTGTCAGAGAATGGACCCTGCCACTAGCTAACCATAGGTCTGGAAGTCTGTAAGACGGAAACAGAATATATGCAGGGATCAACAGGAACTTGCTCTTTTGTTTGCTGAGACTCTAAGGAGGTAAAGGTAGAGCTATGGTTTGCTCCTCTCTGCTCTCTCAGCATTTTCTTCTACATTTGGAGGTTCTTATTAATTAGAATAATTAAGAACTCAATTTATGCTGGGCAGTGGAGGCACCTTTAATGCCAGCACTCAGGAGGCAGAGGCAGGCATCTCTGTGGGTTCAAGGCCAGCCTGGTTTACAATTCTACACAGAGAAACCCTGTCTCGGAAACAAACAAACAACAAAACTCAACTTATATTTTGGCAGCGAACATGGGGCATTTAGAATTCCATTTACATTTAAGGAAACCTGCTGAAGATGTTGAGGAGGAAGTTCAATTTATAAGTTCATCCTCCAAATTATAGTCTGAATAAAAACAATTAACAAAAAAGGATTCTGAAAAGAAAGTTAATCCCAGGACTACTGATAAAATAAGTAGCGCCAAGTTGACTGCAAATTACCAGAGCAGGGTGCTAAAGAGATGGCTCAGCAGTTAAGAGCACTGGTTACTCTTATAAGACTTGGGTTTGATGACCTGTATCCACATGGAGGCCCATTTTATTTCTCATTCTGGAGAACAGTGCCTTCCCCTTGAGGCCTCCACAGGGACTGCTAGCTCCCAGTGCACAAATACACATGCAGGCCAACACATGAACTCTCAAATGTCAGGTTACTGTAATTTAAGTTTGTTCAGTTTTTACTCCACAAAACAGTGGGGTAGATGTTATAATTTGTTTAAAAATAAACCATTATTTGTGAGAAACTGGGCCAAAATCCTATTCTACTCTTAATATCCCAAATAAAAATTTCACCTGTATGTTCAACTCAACACAACTAGAATCCACAAAGCAAACAACCATGTTACAGGTAGGAAAAAGCAAACAAAAGGTGGGTGAATATGAAATTCAGCTGTGCAGGGCAGTGGTGGCGCACGCCTGTAATCCCAGCACTTGCGAGGCAGATGAAGGCGGATCTCTGTGAGTTCAAGAACAGCCTAGTCTATAAGAGCTAGTTCCAGCACAGCCTCCAAAGCCACAGAGAAACCCTGTCTGGAAAAACAACAATAACAACAACAAAAAAAACCCCACAAAACCTATTTGGAGGGCTGGAGAGATGTCTCAGGGATTATGAGTGCTTACTACTTTTGCTGAAGACCTAGGTTCAGTTACCAGCACTCACAAGTTGGCCCACAACCACCTGTAACTATAGTTCTGGAGGTCCAACACCAATACCCTCTTCTGGCCTCTATGGGCTCCAGGTATACAAGTGCACAGATACTTGCAGGTGTAGTACCTATAAACATAAAAACTTTAAACAAACCAAGCCTAAATAAAACTGTGGTTGCTTGAGTGGTATTTTTGTATACAAATGACAAGGTGAGATGACCACCAAGCATAATGGTGTTATTCTCAGTCAAGTGCAGATACTCAAGTCTCTTACCTGCTTTGAGAGCTAGATGTGGAGGAAGTGGTCCTCCCATGGGTGCTGGTGCACCTTCTCCAGTACTTGCTGTGCTATCAGATGTGTCAGTAAGTATGGGTGGGGGTGGTACAATCTACAAGAGGAAAGAAAGGCCAAAAGATAGTCAGTGCTTGTTTACTCCAAGAAACAGAATACTCTTTCAAGGCTATTCAAAAGATGACCATATATTAACCATCTTTCCCAACAGTATTTTTCCCATACCTTTGTTTTGAGACAGTTACATGTATTAACTCAGGAATGCCATGGAACTCCTGCATACCCACCCTCATACCTACTTGCTGGGACCCTAAGTGTGTGTTTTGGCCTTGCTTTCCCTGATGGTGTGTTTCTTCAACCTATGACCATCTTTTTAAGGATTGTTCAAACATAGTACATCCTTAACAGGAGACAACACTATCTTCAAGGGTGCATATGGCAACATATGTCCTTAAAGGGGGGGGGGGCGGCGGCGACTGAGTACTTGAGGTCATTCTCACCTCAAGAGATTGATTGGGAGACAAAAACCATTTCAAATGTAAATCTCACTATGCCTATATTAAGTTGTAGACATCCCTTGTGCTACTTATATTGAGAAATTCTGTGTATTCTTTCAGCCTTATATGACATTGATAGACTAAACTTCTCATTTTATTTCTTCAATTTTAAAAGATTTTCTCTGTGTAGCTTTGGAGCCTATCCTGGCACTTGCTCTGTAGATCAGACTGCCTGACTCACTAGTGCTGGGATTAAAGGCGTGGGCCACCACTGCCTGGATGGGTGTTGTACAAAATAACCATATCAAAACCAAAAAGGACTTGGATATGGCACCCTAGATTCTGGGACATGCTTGACAGACAGGCTATGTTGCCACATTTCTTTCTTTCTTTTTTTTTTTTGGGGGGGGGGGTTTGAATCAGAGTTTCTCTGTGGCTTTGGAGGACTCACAGAGATCCACCTGCCTCTGCCTCTTGAGTGCTAGGATCAAAGGCTTTCACCACCACCACCACCACCACCACCACCACCACCACCACCACCACCACCACCACCACCACCACCACCACCACCACCCAGCAACAGGCCATGTTTCTAACAGTGCTTATTGCTTGCCTGGATAAAAGTCAAAACTCAAAATTCAGGGTATGGTTTCTACTGAGTATGTATCAGCTCTGCAGCATTTCAAATACAACAAATCAACATCTGTTCTTGCTTCGAAAGCTCACTGCACTTTTGTATAATCCCTATACTCTTTTACATGACGCCCCTGCACAGTGTATTTGTGTTCACCCACCATGTAGATCTGTCTTGTGTTAATTTGAACCCAAGGAAATAAAGGTGAAAGCAAACAAAGATAGCTCAAGTTCTTGGTCATAAATACTTACCCCAACAGCTGGAACTTCTTCACTCTTTACTTCATTTATTCGAACCAAATAGTTAACAAAGTCTCTGGCAGCATTGCTCTGTGCATCTTTTTTATTGGTGGAATTGCCCATACCAGCGTAATTAAACCCTTCTACTCGAACCTTTAAGATTCAAGGGGGAAAAAGTTAAATTAAAGCTGAGTAATTCTAGGACTTAAAAAGAAATCCATTAAATTGTGCGTTAAGATAAAACAGCTACTTAAACACTGTAAATGCAACTTTTAGTATACCCATGCACCACTGGATTATTTCACTAACAACACCAAATTATATTGTTCACTGACTTGCTAATCCAACAGTATCAATGTAAGTTACCCAGATTCCCACAATAAGGTATTTTATTTAGGATTGGGTTTCTAAACTCAGTGGGACGGTGCTTTGCTTGGCATCATGTGCCAGGCCTTAAGTACCATTCCTATCACAATTAAAACATGTCCCACTCACTCACATAGCAAGATGACTTAGAAAGGGCACTTTCCTCCAGTGTGATGACCTGAGTTGGATCCTTCAGACAAGTACTCCAAGAAAAATGGACCCCCACAAGTCAGGATACCACAAGTTATCCTGACTTTTATATGCTTGTATGCATACATAATCATGTAACATAATAATGATTTTGTAATAATTAAGAGAAAAGCTCTCTTAAATACTTTGCTTCTCTAAATGAGCTGGACAATCCAGGTATAATATACACCTTTAGTCATAGCAGATGATTAATTTGAGTCTGAAGCCAGCCTGATCTAGTTTCCGGCCAGCCACAGAAGTGAAACTGTTCCCTACCCCACACAAAAAGAAAGCTAGTAAAACCACAAGCACTTATCTTCTGAACTTACTAGCACCAAAGAAGTTTTGGAAGCACTAGAATAATTTTTCTAGCACATTATAAAGTAATGCTCTCTTGACAATGATAAAACTGAACAGTCAAGTCAAAGTATTCTTCCCTAACCTGCAACAGCTTAGCCTTTCCAAATAAGACATTCCTTTAACCTCCCAGATGAACTTAAAAAAGCATATAAATAAATTGTATTCATTAATACCTCACACATGAATTTCTGTCTGTTTTTGTTTCCTACTGCTCTAATTTCATAGGCTGGGGTCATCTTCCTTTTGCCACACCAGGCATACAGAAAATTTTTAATATCACCCATGATTCAGGTGTCTTCTTCACACCTAGAAAACAAGTTGAAAACATGATAGCAAAACCTCAAAGTAGATACAGAAGCCACTGTAATCTAAGCTAAGAATAAGACATTTTATCACACTACTATTGAACTTACCTAATAAATTTTAGTATGTTGAGAAGCCTATGGCATGCAGTTTTTAAAAAAGGCACAAGCTGTATGAGTTTCACACACCCTACACTGATTACCACCGTGGGCTGATTTTTAACTTCAAGCATTTTATGCAGTGCCCAAAACTCTGAGTATCTTACATGCTTTAAACTTATTCTTCTCAGCAATGAAAAACATGGCACCTTCTCTTACTTTTTCAGAGTAATTTTAATTAAGAATGGGCTAGAGAAGATAGAAGCCTCAGTACTTGGGAATACTTGCTAAAGATGACACAAGTTCAGCCACTTGGTTACCGGCAATCATCTTTGGGGACCTGAACTCTGCTGGCACCTGGTATCCAAGCAGTACACAAGCATGCAGAACACTCATACACACAAAATTAAATAGGCACTTTTAGCACTCAGTAAGCTTCAGCTGGAAGATGGCTAAGAACAAAGGCTCGCCTGAGGCTGCATATAGCATCCTCAGAAAACTAAAAACAAATTACTGAAATAACCAACAATTTACATATAAATTCAATGGCTTAGTCTCATTCTGAAGCACACGGGAGGTAGCTCTCTGTGAGTTCCAGACTAGCCTGGTCTACAAGAAGCTAGTTCCAGGACTGCCTCCAAAGCCAGAGAAACCCTGTCTGGAAAAACCAACCAACCAAAGATGCATACATTACTGAATTCAAATAAATTAAGCCTTCACTTTGACATGTAGCCTAGGTTGACCTTAACTTCCATAAAAATAAGTCAAAGAGCTGGGTGGTGTTGCTGGCCTTTATTCCCAACACTTGAGAGGCAGTTGGATCTCAGTTGAGTTCAAGGTCAGCCTGGTCTAGAGTTCAAGGGCAGGACTGTTACACAGAGAAACCGTGAAAAATCAAAACAAAACATCAAAGCTTACCCAAGTTTTTTTCCTTAAATGCATACTAAAAATGGGGAAAGGCCGGGTATGTGAGTAAAGGCCATCCTGATTTACATAACTAGTTCCAGACCACCCAAAATCACAGCGAACCATGTCAGAAAAAGAAACATTTTCAAAAGAAAAACTCCTGGGGCTGAAGAGATGAGTCAATGGTTTTTAGAACTTTTCTCTTGCAGAGGACCCATGTTTAATCCCCAAAATATACAAGGTGGCTTACAACCACTCATAACTAGTTCCAAGGGATCTAATATCCTCTTCTGGCAAATGGAACATATACTTACATGCCAGAAAAACTCATGCATATAAAAAATAAAACTAAATTTAGAATGGGGAGGGCAGGTCTATTACTATAATAGGCTGCAAGAAGACACCTACAATAAATTTAAACTTTTAATTAAAATCTACACCCACCAAATTTGACTCTAATAAAAACTTAGTCTGATTTTGAGGCCAGTTGAACTTTGATCAAGCATTTGATAAAGCAAATGGCATACCCAGATAACAGAAATTCAGAAAGTTTAAGACAATGAGTCCTTCTTCCAAGACTGGGTGTGGTGGTGGCTCATGCTTTTAATCCAGGCACTTGGTGGGCAGAGGCCCGCAGATCTCGAGCTCAAGGTCAGCCTGGTCAATATATAGTAAGTTCAGGAATACATGGTCAGACCCAGTATCAAGCAAACAGCAGTCCTTGCTCCAAGGTCCATGGTATGAGTAGGCAGTGATGTGAAGCTTTAAAAGGTACAGTCTTCAATTCAGAGGAGACTCATCCTCAAAGGGATATAGACCCAATCAACCCCTACAAACTGGCCACTTATTACCTCTAAAACCCATTTAGGACAATGTTTTTCGAGACAGGGTTTCTCTGTGGCTTTGGAGGCTGTCCTGGAACTAGCTTTTGTAGACCCGGCTGGTCTGGAACTCAGATCCTCCTGCCTCTGCCTCCCGAGTGCTGGGATCAAAGGCGTGCACCACCACTGCCTGGCACCATTCTCTTATGTATCCTTAAGTATGTGCTGATACTATCCTTAGGGGCTTATGAACTAGTTAATACTTACTTAAACTATATGTTGTATTGTTCTGTTTTGCTTTAATTACTTTGAACAGAGGGAACTTAAGGGAAAATGAGAACTCCCAAGAGTGTGCAGGGTCCCCTAGAAACACCCACAATTTCTTTTAAAGACCTAGAAAACTAAGAACTTATCCCCTGACGAGAAAGCCTAGTTGGATGCCACAATTTCCAGCATCCCAAATCCAACACGGCTCCACAAGGCTGTGTTTTGGCTCCAGAACGTCTCCTCTATCACTTGCCACCACGACCTGGAGTGCTGTAACATTTCGAAATTCTCTGTCATTCTTGCCACCCTAAAACAAATTCTTCAATCTACTTTGCCACCCTCAGGTCACGTGGTCGGACACCTTCTCTTCCCTAGGCCCCCAGATCATTCTATGGTCTTCGGCCTAACAAATCCCCTTTGCATCTTCGGAGATGACACATTCTGGCCCCAGAGCCAGACTCAGGCACTAGTATCCCTAAGACTCCGAGGCGCCGTCCTTCGCGACCGTTATCTAGAGTAGTGTGATCCCGTTGCACGGTGTCGTTCCGCCATCACTTACTAAATCATGCATACATTTTCCTACCACTTGCTCCTCGATCCGCCCCACCCATCCTCTGCAACCTGTGCTGAGGAGGAACTGCACAGAACCCATGTGTGTCGCAGCGGCGGGCCCCTCGGGGCCCCTAGTGTCCCGGATGAGTGAAACGTGGGCCCCAGACGCCCTGTGGCGTCGAGCCGCTACCAGTACAGGCCGACTCTGGGTTCCGATTCCCGTCGCGTGATAGACCGGAGGACGCGGCCTTCGACAGCGGTTAACCCGAGAGAGGTAGACAGCGGCCTAGAGCCACCGGCGAGCCCGCCACGGCAGGCGAGCCCACGGCCCGTAATCCGGGAACCCGCCGCGCCGCCCCTCCCCCACCCGCCCGCCCGCCCGCGCCTCACAACAAAGCCAAGGCGGAGACGAGTAGGCCAGGCGCGGCCCCGCCGCCCCGAGCCCGCGTTGGGGCCGCTACGCTGCTCCCTTACCCTCCTCCGCTTCTCCGTGCCCGAAAGCACAACCTTCTTAGACGCGTTCGCAGCTCCAACCTTCCACACAAACGGCGAAGGAACACACCTCACCCCGCATGGAAGCAGCGGCGAAATGGCTCCGACCGCGGGACCGAGGAGGTGGAGTCAGTGGTTCACGCCTGCGCAGAAGGCGAGCTCCCGAGCCAGCACGCCCATGAGTGGGCGGGGCTGCAGCCACTTCCGGGCGCCAAACCTGAGGTCGCGCGCGAGATCCGCTGGCCTAGGCCTGCAATTTCCTGCCAGGCGCTGAGGGCTTTGGTTTCAGGAAGTTGAGGTTCTGTTGCTTCTCTCTGTGTCCAAGAGACTGGCCTGCAACTTAACGCAGTCTCCCTACCTCTGCCTTCCGGGTGCACAACTTAACAGACATGCCACCATGCCCGGCGCATTTCCTTTTTGATGGTTCTTTTACATACGGGCAGTGTGGGCAGAATTAACCCTTCCAGAAGTTTTTCAGAGCAGCCATTTTAAAATATGCCCAAGTATTCCCGGGTGCCCTGAGTACTTTAAACCACAAAGTCCAAAATGTCTTGCTTCACCGCAATGCTGGAGGCAGTGCACGGCATGGCGGCACACATCTTCAATCCCGGCATCCAGGAGGCAGAGAGTGGCAATCTACACGGCGAATTGCAGGCCAGCCAGGGCTGCACACTAAGACCCTGTCTCAGAAAAAAGAAACTATAAATAAATGCCACAGGCATGCCAGGTTGAGTCACGGGAAAGCCTGGTCCACATAGGAAGATTCAGCTGCCTCTAACTAATATCTTTCACAGGAGGTGTGACACCTAGCCCAAGTACAGATTACCACGGGTGGTAGTTACCTGGGAGATTCATCCATATTAAAAAAAAAAAAAAAAAAAATTCCTTAACTCTCGGGCCGGAGGGATGGCTCAGAGGTTAAAAGCACTTGTTGCTCTCATAGACAACTGGGGTTCAATTCTCAGCACCCACGTGGTGACACACAACTACCCAAAATCTCAGTTCCAGGAGGTCCAACAGGCACGTGGTGCACACATATAAAAGTGTGCAGGCAAAACATGGATACATAAAGTAAAAAAAAAAAAAAATCTAAAAGAAGGAGAACCCGGGCTTGTTGCCAGAAGTGGCACATGCCTTTAACCCTATCATCGTGAAAGCCAGTCTCTCACAAAAAATGAAAACCTTAGCTCAAGATGTATCCTTCTCCTCCGAACTTCCCAATTATCTCTCCTCTCGATTACCTACCCTTTTGTTTTGTTTTGTTTCTTTTTTTGTTTGTTTGGTTTTTTGAGACAGGGTTTCTCTGTGGCTTTGGAGGCTGTGCTGGAACTGGTCTCAAACTCAGAGAGATCCGCGCCTGTCTCTGCCTCCCGAGTGCTGGGATTAAAGGCGTGCACCACCACTGCCTGGCTTCCCTATCCATTTTTAGCTTCTTTTTAGCTTCAAGTGTGAAGCCTTCTTTGTGTTTAATTCTTGTTTGGGATGCTTGTATTTTTGAGGCGCTGAGGAATAACTCAAGTTTACCCCCACCTCTAAACTACATCTCAAATCCATCATCCCCCACCCTATTTATTTATCGATTAGCTTGTGCTAAACTAGAGGCCATAGATTCAAACTTCAGCATGAGACAGAACACGTGGAAATTTCACTTCTGCTTACTTTCACCAGTTCTTCCTCTATTTTAAGGACTTGTCTCTTTCACATGGTGTTCTAAGTTCTGCCTTAGGGCCCTTCTTCCTCTCAACTCAAATGCATTTGTCTGAAGATAAAATGCAAATGTTGACCCCAGGAGATCCCACTTCCAAACTTTCTAAAACCATCAGGATCTCAGAGAAAAAGACTGCCCATTGAAAGGATTTCCTACCCATTGGGTCACTGTGACCTTTTAGTGACCTTCCCACCCAAGAAAAAGATTTGAGAAAAATGTTCCCCAGGGACAGCCTTGAATATCTATTTTCTCCCCCCAATTTCTGTCTCTTGGGTTTTTGTTTGTTTGTTTGTTTTTTGTTTTGGCAGAAAGGAGAGCAGTATGAACCCTTGATTCCAGTAAGAGCACTGAAGAAAAAAAAAAAAAAAAAAAAGCTGGGGCAGTCACTGTGGATCAGTTGTTAAGAGTGCTTACTTGAAGTGTTTGACACCCTGAGTCCCAGCTCTAACATCATAAAAAGCCGGGCGTGGTAGCTCTCAACGTTCAAGAAATAGAAACAAAAGGATCAGGAGTTCCAGATCATCTTCATAAATAGCAAGAGTTTGAGGCCATCCTTGTAAGAGGGCCCCACACCTTAGCACAACTGATTTGCATGATGGAACCGCCATTCAGGCTGTAAAACTCAGCACATAGACAGCACCACCAGCCAAAACTAAAACAAAGGCCCGATCCATCAAACTCCATAGTTCTGGGAAAGTCTCTAAATGTACTAATCTTGTTTTTTTGTCTTCTGAAGTTCAGCTTCTGGTTAACTGTTCTTGTTAACTGAAGTATATCAACCTAGAACACGGTTTTTGTGCCTAAAAGTTTACCCTGAGAAATGCTCAGGGCTTCACTGGAATCCCTAACACCCAGTGCTATCTTTACCCTCCAGCACATCCATACCCTTCAAAAACCAGGTCCGGTACAGCAAACCTATAGCCATATTTGGGAGATAGAGGCAAGAGCATCACAAATTTAAGGCCTGCCTTGGCTACAGAATGAGTGAGCTCAAAGCCAATCAACCGGAACAACTTATTTTGAGACAACATCACAAATTAAAATGAAAAGAGAAGCCCCTAAGCCCAGTGGGAGAATGCTTGGTTAACAAGTATGACAATCTGTGTTCAATCCCCAGTGCTTAAAAAATAAGAGATAGGGGCTGGAGAGATGGCTCAGAGGTTAAGAGCACCGACTGCTCTTCCAGAGGTCCTGAGTTCAATTCCCAGCAACCACATGGTAGCTCACAACCATCCATTATGAGATCTGGTGTGCAGATATCCATGGAAGCAAAATGTTGTATATATAATAAATAAATAAAATTAAAAAAAGAATACTTATAAAAAAATAAGAGAGAGAGAGAGAGTAAACCTGGACTGAGAACTTTTGGGTTACAGATCTTCTGGCTGCTGTTCTCTTCCTAAAATCAGGCCTTGTCCCTAAATTCTCATATTTTCTCTCTCTTCCCTTATCCTCCTGTGCTGCAACCTTGAGGCTCTCATAGAATTCTATCCCTCCCCCTTGCAGCTAGCTACAAACAATCTCAATGCTCCCACTGTTACCAAAGCCCGAGACAACTTTGAATTGTAACTTTGCTCCCTAGTCTAGGGCCTCCCTCCTCCATTCCAGGCACCATGTACACCAGGTTGAAAGTAACTTCTTCATCCCACCCCTTCAGAAAACCTCTAAGAACTCTTTGTCCTCTAAGAGCTTATAACTCATAACTCTCCTCGTGATATTCTACAAGCCTCAAGCAGCCACGGCTGAAAATAGAGACTGTGAAATGAGCAAGAAATATATATATAATTTTGAGCCACTATGTAGCCCTGACTGTCCTGGAACTCACCATGTAGACCAGGCTGGCCTTGAGCTCAGAGATCCTCCTGCCTCTGAATGCTAGGATTAAAGGCATGTGCCACCACTCTGACCTTAAAGGCAATTCCACATCTGCTCTACAGATCGAGTTCCGGACAACCAAACTACACAGAAAAAATCCTGTCTCGAACAAACAAACAACAAAAGAGGTAGAGGAAGGACAGTTAAAAAAAATCAAGGTTACTAGATTACTAGGTCTACCTTGAGGCCAGCCTGGGCTACATGCTCCCTAAAAACCAAAAAACAAAAGAAACAACTTTTAAAAATTCATATTTTTGACTCTGACATAAACTATGTGATCTTGGTTGAAATACTTTAAAACACCCTTTTCAGTCAAGACCGGGTTGGTGAAACCCACAGAAACAGCTGACCTGAACAAGGGGGAGCTCGGGGACCCCAGACTGATGGCTAAGAGGCCTGCATGGGACTGATTCAGACCCCCTGAATGCGGGTGTCAGAGAGGAAGCCTAAGCAATCTATGAGGCCTAGGGTAGTAGACCTGTATTTATCCCTGGCACATAATTGGACTTTGGGAGCCCATTCCACATGGAGGGATGCTCTCCCAGTCTGGAGACATGGGGAGGGCCTAAACTCTGCCTGGGATGATATGACAGACTTTGGAGATGCCCCATGGAGGGCCGAACCCTCCCTGGGGAGCAGAGGCAGGATGGAGCGGGGACTTAGGGGGGTATTGGAGGGAGGAGGGGAGGTAGAGGGAGCTGTGATTGACATGTGAAGCAAGCTTGTTACTAATTAAAAAAAATAAACACCTTTTGCCAGTTTATTCTTTCCTCCCCCACCCCACAGCACCCACACAGTCACTTCATCTTATTTTTATTTAATTATAATTTTGACATTTGAATGGGTTTTATTTTTTGTAGACTAGGATGCAGCTACTCTGTCTTGATCCAGGTAATCAGGTTAATTAATTAACCTTTGTTTTTTTTGTTTTTGGCAGTTCTCCAACTTTGACACTCAGCAGGTTGGTTCTCATCCACATTGACTGTAGATTTTTGAATGTGGTAACCGCCACGTAGGTTACCAATGTGTACAGCTTGTTTGGTGAGTCCTCATCCTGGTTACGTTTTCTGGACAAACGTACACTGATACGGTATGGAACATTCCTTATTCCTTTGGCCCAGACGGCTTTATTGAGCCTGGTATCAATGCGCACATCTGGAGTCCCCATCTCCTTCATGGCAAATTTCCGATTTCTTTGAGTGCCCGAGGAGCACGCTTCTTGAAGCCCATGCCATGGATGCGCTTGTGAATGTTGATGGTGTATTCTCGGGTTGCCACCCTTCTTTGCGGGAGCCATTCTGCCAGGCCCAAGTTGGAAAGGAAGGGCGCGAGGGATTCTGTTTGTTTTTAAGATAGGGTTTCTCTGTGTAACAGCTCTGGCTGTGCTGGAACTTGCTATGTAGACCAGGCTTGCCTCTGCCTCCCAAGTGCTGGGATTAAAGGCATGTGCCACCACTGTCCAGCCCCTGTCTTGAAAAAAAAACAAAACAAAAAAGCTTTCTTTGGTTGCTTTGGCCATGATGTCTTCTCACAACCATATAAAACTAACAGGACTAACAGTAACTAAACAGGACTGGTGCAATGTCTCAGTGGTTAAAGGCTCTTTCCACAAAGCTTGACAACCTGAGTTGGATTCCTAGAACCTATATGGTACAAGGAGATAATCGACTACTCCAAGCTGTTCTGTAATTTCCACACACAATAAACAAACAAGTATGTTCACACTAAGTCATCCTATTAGCTTATGTCTGGCTGCTTTTGTTTTTTTTTTTTTTTTAAACTAAAACAATATTCTATATGTATGGATGCTTTACCTGGATGTGTGTCTGTGCCTGGTACCTGTGGAGGCCAGAGAGGACATCAGATCCTCTGGAACCAGTGGTTGTGAGCACTCATGTGGGTGCTGGGAATGGAATCTGGGACCTCTAGAAGAGAAAGTGCTCTTAACTACTGAACCATCTCTCCAGTCCCAGGTTTAAATTAAAAACAAAACAAAACTATTTGGTTATTGGGAGGAAAAGCTTGGGCAGTGGTGGTTGCAGAGGTGGCACACACCTTTAATCCCAGCTCTCAGGAGGATCTCTTGAGTTCAAGGTCAGCCTGATCTACAGTGTGAGTTCCAGGACAGCCAGGGCTACAGAGAAACACTGTCTTGAAAAACAAAACAAAATTGATATTTAAAAATATTCCTTTATTGGTGTGGGATTCCATTTGCTTAAAGAAAGCTTGGTTCAAAATCATCTAAAAAGCCCCTGAGAAAAGAATGTACCATTGAAGATGGGAAACGTCTCAGTCAATACACCCAGGTTTAACAGGCATTAGCTACAGGCTCCCAAGTTCCCCTCCTTTAAACCAGGAAATTCAGGCTCTTCAGCTTGTCCTTAGCATTAGCAGTAAATTCCTGTGTGGCTTTCTGCAGAGGAAGCCGGGGTGGGCCCATTGGAATCCCAGAGACCAGCGTCATGATGGCTTTGGTCTGTGACACTCCAAAACCTAAACAGGGGAAAAAAAATAGTGAAACATATCTGATACTGTCCACTTTCCCACAAACATCCCCAAAGAAAAGGTTATATGCCAAAGTAATTACTGCAATAAGACATGGTAAACATAAAAGAACACTTGTAGTCAGTTTGACTGAGCTGGGCGTGGTAGCACACACTTGCATTTCCAGCACTTGGGAGGTGGAGGTAGGAGAGCCAAGAGTTCAGGCTACATGAGACCCTGTTTTACACATACAGAGCAGACTAGGAAGCCCTCCTCTCAGGGCTGGAGAGATGGCTCAGTAATTAAGAGCATTCCTGTTCTTTTCAGAAGACCCCCAGTTTGGTTCCCAGACTGGGAAGCCCCTGTAACTCCAGCTGTAGGGGATCCAATACCCTCTCCTGGTCTCTGGGCACTGCACTCATATGCAAATACTTATACTCATCCCACCCCCACCCCCCAAACACACAACTAAACATGAAATACAATCCTTTTGAAAAAAGAAATCATCCCTGTTGGGCCTATGAGATGGCTCAGTTAGATAAGGCACTTGCAGCCAAACCTGAGAGCCCAAGTTCAATCCCTGTGACTTCATGCTATGACATGAGCATGCACTTAATACAAATAAATGAATGAGCGTTAAAATAAATCCCTCTTGCTTGTTTTAACAAATTAACAAACTAAAACAAAAAGAGGCAGGGAGTATAGCTCTATGGTAGAGTATTTGCTTAGTTTATGAGAGTAGGTAAATAAACTAAATAAAACGATACAAAGAGTCTAAGTTGGAGCCTGCAATATTGGCTCAGCAAGTAAAGGCAGATGCTCCCAAGCCACCCAAGTTCAATCCCCAGGACCCACATGGTGGGAGGAGAGGACTGATTTCCTCAAGTTGGTGTCTGACCTCCACATGTGGGCTATGGAACACCTGTAAGTTCACAGACACACTCAAAATGAATAAATGAAAGGAAAAACAACCACTAAACAAACAAACACCAACCCACAGAGTCAAAAATCAACCTTAAAAGCAAGGAGGAGCAGGGTTGGAGAGATGGCTCAGAGGTTAAGAGCACCGGCTGTTCTTCCAGAGGTCCTGAGTTCAATTCCCAGCAACCACATGGTGGCTCACAACCATCCATTTGCCCTCTTCTGGTGTGCAGATACACATGGAAGCAGAATTGTTGTATACATAATAAATAAATAAAATCTTAAAACAAACAAACAACAACAACAACAAAAAACAGGAGCCAGGCATGTGGAACTAACACATTGATAATCTCAGCACTTAGGAGGTGGAGTGTGAGGGTCAAGAATTCAAGGTAGGTGTGTAGTTAAAGAGTTGGCTCAGTGGCTAAGAACACCGGTTGCTCTTCCAGAAAACCTGGGTTCAATTCCTAGCACTCACATGGCAGCTCACAACTGTCTGTAACTCCAGGGGATCCAATACCCACTTTGAGCCTCCTTGGGTTCCAGACACATGTGGTGCACGGACATACATGCAGCAAAACATTCTTACACGAAATAGAAATAGGAATAAATTTAAAGCGCTGGGCGTTGGTGGTACACGCCTTTAATCCCAGCACTCGGGAGGCAGAGGCAGTCGGATCTCTGTGAGTTTGAGGCCAGCCTGGTCTCCAGAGGAGTGTCAGGATAGGCTCCAAAGCTACACAGAGAAACCCTGCCTTGAAAAACCAAAAAAACAAAACAAAACAAAACAAAACAACAACACAAAAACGAGTTCAAGGTAGATCCCTGAAGCTCTGGTCAAGTCAGCCAAATCAATGAGCTTCGGGCTTGGTGACTCTGTCTCAATAAATAAAAGTGGAGAACTGCCAGTCCCAAATGGGACCTCTTCATCATATCCCTTCACTCAGAGCTCAGGGAACTATGCGGTGGTGGTGGAAGGATTCTAAAGGCGGAGAGGATGGGTGATGCCAAGGAAGCAGTGTTTCCAGACATAATGGGACTGATGCGCATATGAACTCAGAGACTGGCAGCAAGCAGAGGCCTGCATAGGTGCTGAGAGGGGAGGTGGACGTACACTTGCAAAGAAAAAAAACTGGTTTTGTCCAACAGTCTTACTAGGTATATAAACTACACTTAAGGGTAGTTCACAAGCCCAGCAGGAGATGTCCAGCACAAAGCAAATGCAACGGTCACTTTGTACAATTTTTTTTTTGTCTTATATTGCTTTGTTTGGGCATTTTTTTGTCTTCCTGGTCTTTTGCTTGTATATTAGTTTCCAATTTTGTGTTTTTATAGGTTCTGTTTGTATGTGTGTTCCTTGTGATTTTTCTGTTTTATTTATTCGCTTATTTATTTATTGGTTTGTTTGCTTTTTTTGTTTTTTTGTCTGAAGGTTGGCTTTCTAAAGAAACAGAAATCGGGCAGTGGGGGTGCACATCTTTAACCCAGCACTGGGAAGCAGAGGCAGGCAGATCTCTGAGTTCGAGGCCAGCCTGGTCTATAGAGTGAGTTTCAGGACATCCAGGGATATACAGAGAAACCCTGTCTCAGAAAAAAAAAAAAAATTAAGAAAGAAAGGAAGGAAGGAAGGAAAATAGATAGATAGATGGAGGAAGATCTGACATTGGTTCTACCCACTCTAGTAAGTACATATCATACAGATACACAGACATACAGACATCCTGACATCCCAGGCCTTTGCCACAAGTGAATGCTGGATCTGAGTTTGCATCACACAGTTTAGGTTCCAGACTAAGACACTAACTAGCTTAAGAACTAGTGGGGCTAAAGTGTTCTAGTGATAGCAAATGGAAATCCACTCACAGAGGCACCTTGCAGCCTTGGGAACGGTTGCTTCCTCAGAGAACCCTGTTGGAGCTCGATGTTACAAAGCACACAATGAAAAGGAGTGACAGAAGAGCCAGCAAATGTGCAGGTGACACAATTAACATCCTGAGGAGACAGGGAATTCAGAAAGGTTTGATGAGGATAAAACAAGAGAAGTCACACACCATGGGAAAAGTTTGGAAAAAAGGAACAGGCAGATTTTTTTTTTTTCACAGGAAAGTAGAAATACTAAATATAGGCTGGGGGTGTAGCTTATTCGGTAGAATGCTTGTCCAGCATGCATGAAGCCACCAGTTCAATCCCCCAATACTGCATAAACTAGTAATGGTGTCTATACCTATAACCCCGATACTCAGAAGGTACTTAGATGTCCACAACACCCTCAGCTATATACATATATGTGGGCTGGAGAGGTGGCTCAGTGGTTAAGAGCATGTACTGGTCTTTCAGAGGACACAGTTCAGTTCTCAGCACTGATATCGTGGAGCTCACAAATCCAGCCTCTTTAGTCCAGCTCCAGGGAATTTGACATGATTTTCTGGCCTCCTCAGGCATCCATAAGCAGGTGCTCAAACATAAACAATTACACATATAAAATAAGATTAAAAAAACAAAGCAAAAAAAGTTTAAAAATATATGTATTATCTTGTTTTTGCTTTGAGTCAGGGTGTTGCTATTTAATTCTGACTGGCCTGACACTTGATGTGTACTGTGCACTGGTTTTGATCTATAACAATCCTCCTGCCTCAGATTCCCAACTGCTATTGAGAATACAGGAATGTACCCCATGTTCTCTTTCTCTCTTCTAGTTTTTAATCTAACTTTAATTAAAAACAAGCCGGGCGTTGGTGGTGCATGCCTTTAAACCCAGCACTCGGGAGGCAGAGGCAGGCAGATCTCTGTGAGTTTGAGGCCAGCCTGGTCTACAAGAGCTAGTTCCAGGATAGGATCCAAAGCTACACAGAGAAATCCTGTCTCAAAACACACACACACACACACACACAAAAAAGGCCAGGCAGTGGTGGCACACACCTTTAATCCTAGCACCACTTGTGAGTCAGAGGCAAGTGGATTTCTGTGAGTTTTAAAGCCCAGCCTGGTCTACAGAGCAAGTTCCAGGACAGCCAGGGATATACAAAGAAACCCTATCTCAAAAAACCAACCAACCAAACACTACCACCAACAATAAAAAAAAAAAAAAAACAAAAACTCAATTACATCATTTCCATTTCCCTTGTGCTGTTTATTTTTATAAATCTACTTATGTGTGAGTGTATGCCAGGAGTCAGGGCGCTCACATAGATCAATAGAGGGTGTTGGATCCTCTGCAACTGTTGTGGGCAGCTCTAAGAAAGTGCTGGAGTTTGAACTTTGGTCTTCTGGAAGAGCATGGAGGCTTTTTTGTTTTGCTTTGGTTTGATTTTTTTTTTTTTTTCTGAGACAGTGTTTCTCTATGTAGCTCTGGCTGTCCTGGAACTCCATCTATAGACCAGGCTGGCCTTGAACTCATAGGCTAGCTTTGAACTGCCTGCATCTGCGTCCTGAATGCTGGGATTAAATGCATGTGCCATCACTGCCCTGTACAAGGAACATTCTTAACCAGTGAGCCACCACTCCAAACTTTTTATACACCTCTTGCCTTTTTTTCAAAATTAAAATTTTATTCTATGCATATGGATATTTTGCCTATATATACATATACATATATATGCATATGTATGTATGTATGTATGTATGTATGTATGTATGTATGTATGTATGTGTACCACATGAGTGCCTGGTACAGGTGAAGGCCAGAAGAGTGTGTCAGGAACTGGAGTTAACATGGTTGTGAGCCACTCTGAGGGTACTGGAAATTGATCCTAAACTTTGAAACAACAGCCAGTGCTCTTAACCACTGAGCCACTCTCCAGCCCCTAAATCCTTTCAGAGATTAGGTCTTGCTATATATCTCTGGTTTTCCTAAACCATGTAGACTAACCAGTTGGCCTGGAACTTGTGGAAATCCTTTTGCCACAGCTTCTAAGGGTCTGGGATAACAGACATGTGCTACCAGACCCAGCTATAGGTAGGTTATTATTTTTTTTATTTCATTTGATTATTTGTTTTGACTGGTTCTATAGTCCAGCATGGCCTTAATAAGAATAGAATGACTTTGTCCTTGGTTCTCCTGCCTCCACTACCCCGCTGTTGGGATTACAGACATGTACTGCCATGCTCCTTTTTCCAGCTAATTTTCTATCTTAATGTACTCTAGAAACACATAATTATTATATTGAAATCGCAAATTTTCATGGAAAGTATTGGTTATGGCAAAGGAATAATAATGATATTTAACAGAACTGGTGGCACTTCACCTTGACAACGTTACTAGAGTTGAAAGCAAGTGGAAACGCTGTCTTGGAGGGAGCTGTGGGAATGAGGCCAAGTAGACAATAGGTGCTGGTGGAGAGGACAAAGTTGCTACAACAAGGCAGAAAGGCTCTGAAAGGGAGGTGGGAGGCCTGCCAAGAACACACTGCCAAGAACTTCTGGACTTGACCCACGTCCAGCTGTCCCAAAGGCCCATCTCTTGCAGAAGTGGAGTCATTGGCTGTGCAATAAGTTAAGACACTTTGCTGAGGTTCCTCTGTTCAGACTCGCTGTGTTTCCCCCTAATTTTCCTTTGTCATCTAAATCTCCATCTGTTTAAATTTACCTGTGTTAATAAACTCTTTTCAAAATTTCAAATCCTCGGGGGAACTGTCAGTCATTCAGAATTTAGTAAGATCTGTATTCAGATTGCCTTCCTCCAAGTACTTAGGATGAGATCAGCCATGGTTCAGCAGTAGAATTTTAATGAGCAGAGACAAATAATGGGGGGGGGGTGCTAATATATAAGGAAGAAGGATTAGAAAATGGTGTGTGTGTGTGTGTGTGTGTGTGTGTGTGTGTGTGTGTGCCCACACATGCACATACATGCACACTCAAGTGCTGGATGGCACATGCTGAGGTGGAGGAGAGAGATTTGTAGGAGACTCCAGCGTTGATTTCACCATGTTATTCAGTTGGTACTGACTGTTGGTCATAACTGAGCACTATGGGAAAAGTGGCTGAACCCTCATAGGGAGTGATGGAAACCCAGCTTTTACACCCGGTCGGCTTCATGGAATCATCATGGTATTGGCCTGGCCTAGATGCCTTGAGAAGTGTGTATGATCGGTATTTCACATTAGAATCTGTGGCTCCTGGGGCACTGTGTGCCTTTCAGTTCCTTAGGAACCGAGGCACTCCCTCCGGCAGTGGAACGTTCAGGCTGTCTATCTCTGCACTCTCTAGAAGTCAATGAAGCATATAGAAGCTTGACAGGACAATTGGTCTTAGACATTAATCTCGTGTACTCTGCATAGCTTGTAAATGACATTGTATCCTGGCAACTACCATTATAATTAGTTTCTGATAAGGGTATAAAAAGTCTGATTTTGAGATGGCTCAGAGATTAAGAGCACTGGCTGCTCTTCCAGAGGTCCTAAATTCAATCCCCAGCAACCACATGGTGGCTCACAATCATCTGTAATGAGATCTGGTGCCCTTTTCTGGCTTTCAGGCATACATGCAGCCAGAACACTGTATACTTAATAAATAAATAAATCTTAAAAAAAAAATCTGTGGAATGTAAAAAATAAGTTTAAAAAATGTAAAAAAAAAAAAAAAAAAGTCTGATTGCTTGCTCATCACAGCCTGATGGATGAAATTCCCTCCGACCCATGATCAGGTAACCTTGTCTTGGTAAATAAGCGTTGTTACTTTTAGTCAGCACCAAAGCAGAGAACAGCAAGGGAACTTACCTAGCTTGATCACATAGTTGATAAATCTCTGGATACAAAACTAGAACAGAACAAAGAGTCCATGGTTAGCATCGCCACATTGTGAAACCCATTTCTACAGTCAGAAGTCAAATAATGGGAACTCTACAGAGTCGGGCCACCTTAGTTTCTATAGGTCTATCAGAGAGGAGGAAAGAAGTCAGTGAGGGAGGCTGGGGAGATGGCTCAGTGGTTAAGAGTTCTGACTGCTCTTCCAGAGGTCCTGAGTTCAATTCCCAGCAACCACATGGTGGCTCACAACCATCTGTTATAAGATCTGGTGCCCTCTTCTGGTGTGCAGATATATATGGAAGCAGAATGTTGTATACATAATAAATAAGTAAATAAAATCTTTAAAAAAAAAAAAAAGTCAGTGAGGTCAGCAAAACCTGCTCAGCCTGTGACAGGAGAAAACCAATTTCCTTCTCCAGGCTGCCTCTGGTCTTCACACATGCATGTGCATGTACAGATGCATACAAGTAAATAAATACATGTAAAACAAAACCCAGGAAACTACTGAGTTTTGTTTATAGCGAAGTCATCCTAACTTCTCATACCTAGGGTTTTACCTTTAACCGATGCTTTTCAGAGACCACCCTGTGATCTCATTGAAATTTCTCTGCAACCCTTTGAAGATAGTAACTTCAGTAGGCACCACCATCCCATCTACAGCTACAGTCGTTAGGGCACAGTGCAAGCCTCTCTGGAGAAAGCCATACACTCACTCTCAGGCATATGCTCTTCTGTTCCTATGCCCCTCTCTTTCTGGCAACCTCCATGCTTAAATCTACATTAAACTTTTTTCCCTAGCAAGCTCTAACACCACTTCATGGCTCCTCATGAAACTCTTTTCTATGGCAAAGTCAAGAATGTCTTCAGGGCAGGGCATGTAGCTTAGTTGGTAGGGACACCACCCTGGCAAGGGACACCACCCTGGCATGCAAGAAGCCCTGGGTTCAACCCAGAGCTCTGTATAAGACCAGGTGTGAGCCTGGCATGATAGAGTCTGCCTGCAATCCCAGAGGTAGGAGGAGTCACAAGTTCAAGGCCTGCCTGAGTTACATAGTAAAACCCTCAAACAGCCAAAATCAAAACCAACCCAAAAGCTCCTGAGCCCACAAATGAAAATCCTCTCCAAACTTGCTGTAATGGCCTATGTCCCTGTAATTACTTTCTTTACTGCCTTTCCCAAAACTGCTACTCTATAGCTATCGAGACTGACTCTACCCTTCAAGGCATCTTTCTTTGTACAGCTAGGCTGTCCTCCAGGTAGCACACAGACACACAGACACACAGACACACACAGTAGCCACTATTGCCTCTGCATCTTCTTTGTAATCTATCAGGCCAGACTTTTCCATATTGCAAGTGTTTCAGCTGGGTGTGGTGACACAAGCACCTGGTGTGTGGGGTGGGGTTCAACTAAGAAAAGAGAGCTGGCCGAGCGTTGGTGGCGCATGCCTTTAATCCCAGCACTCAGGAGGCAGAGGCAGGCAGATCTCTGTGAGTTCGAGGCAGCCTGGTCTACAGAGTGAGTTCCAAAGCAAGCTCCAAAGTTACACACACACACAAGAAAACCAAACCAACCAGCCAACCAACCAAACAAACAAAAACCCAAAACAAAAACACCCAAAAAACAAAACAACAACAAAAAAACCAAACCATAGCAAAACAAAAAACCAAACCAATCAACCAACCAACCAACCAACCAACCAACCAAACAAACAAACAAACAAACAAACAAAAAACCCTAAAACTTTGAAGATAGAATAAAAATAAGATCCTTTATAGGACGAAGAGAGGAATCTGTCCCACATGGGCCTTTTGTTTCCTTAGATATGGGGATAAGGAAGGCAGGGCAGGTTCTCCACCCCCCCCCCTTTTTTTTTTTCCAAGACACGGTTTCTCTATGTAACCGCATTGGCTTCGTAAACCAGGTTGGCCTCGAACTCAGAGAGATCCCACCTGCCTTTGCCTCCCAGTGCTGGGATTAAAGGTTTGTAGGCTCCACCTGGCAGGTTCCATTTTAAAGGAGAGATAACAGAAGATAAAGAGGCAGCAGGGTGGGTAGCCTTCAAGCCTGCTAAGGAGAGAGAGGGGACAAAGGATCCCTCAGAGAAAGAGGCAGTGCAGGGACTTAAATGAGGGGGGATAGCTTTACCTGGTAATTGCGTGCTGTAGTGAAGTCTTTCCGTTCAAAAGCCTCCAGCATCTGGTTTGCCTTTTTCCCCAGGTAGTTATAGGTACTGGCAAGACAACGGAAAAATATACCAAGCTTAATAATTTAGTGGGAAAGAACTAAATCCTTCATACTGATACTTAAAAGTAAAGATAGGGGCTGCAGATTGGCTCAGTGGTAGAGGCTCATCTTGCATATGCATAGGCCTACGTTCAATTACCCCTTCACTCCATACAAGAATTCTAGGTTTGCCAGCCTGGGCAACATAGTAAGAACCTGACTTAGTCCCCAAACACGGACTAGGTAGGTGGAGGCAGGGGGATCAGGAGTTCAAGGCCATCCCTAGCTATATAGTGAGCATGAATTTAACTTGAGCTACATGAGATCTTGTCTTGAAGAAAAAGTCAAAACAAACAAAGGGAAAAATATAGTGAGGGTCCCCACCCATCTGATTGAAAGGCCAAAGGATAGGAGAACCAGTCTGTCTTCAGTTCTGAGTTCTCTAGCAACACAAAGCCGGGCCACCAGAAGAGACAGAGAATGCGTGAGGGGATAAAGGAAAGGAAGGACGTTTTTGAAAGAGAGTAAAAGTTGGAGGTGTGTTTTAGTCGGGAGAGACTGCCTAGGGTACACACCCAGACTCAGAGGTGGACAACTGGTGCTCAAATGCAGCACCGAGGTAAGTACCAAAGGCCAATCAATAACCTCAGCATTTAGGAAGCTGAGGCAGGAGCACCAGCCTGGTTTCCAGAGCAGGTACTAGACCTGGAGTCAGAGCAGGAGGCTCAGGAATTCAAGGTCATCTTTGGCTATGGAATGAGTTTGAGGTCAGCCTGGGCTACCTGAGACCATGTCTCAAATACACAACACAATAAAGAAGAGTATCCAAATTGGGCTAGGGTTGTAGTGTGGTGGTACAGTATGTGTTTAGCATTCATGAGGCAGTGGGTTCCAAGAAGGTATCAAGTCAATAGTGCGCGTCAAAGGCAGGCGTACCAAGACACAGTGTGAATAACTACCTCTGAGGAAACACACTTTCAGTTAGCATAATCAGCTAGTCTCTCTCTGTACCTGCAGCATTCTCTAATGGAGTTAGCAAGCAGCGTGGCTATGCTGATTGAACTATGTTGTGCTTAGTAGGCACTGGGCCACATGACCATGGTTTCCTGGCCATGGTGGACTGGATGTTGGTGGATCTTTGACTAAGTCAGACAGTGCTAAAGAAATCCTGAAAAGAGAAACAAAGGCATGCAGAAGATGCAGAGGTGGGCATCTTCAGCCGACCCTTGGGGAAAGGGTAGCTTGTGGCTGCTCAGAGCTTTGTGGTTTCTGGCTTTCATGGGCTCCAGAGTCTGGCTGCATTTATCTCTGTTGAGTGTTGTATACTTTGACAGAATTTTATAACAACTTACTTTTTTGTTTATTAAACACGGGCTAGTTTGGATTTCTGTCATTTGTAACTAAGTTTCTGACAATCTGGCTTTGAGATACTGACCATCAGGGTCTAATGAGCTAACAGGAGGCTCTCCCAAGCTGGGGTCCCTGGGCCCCTTCAGTTCACATGCTCACCTACCTCACCTCACTACAATGGAACTATCACATAACACAACTGTCTTTCCTTTTTATTTTATTTATTTATTATGTATACAACATTCTGCTTCCATGTATATCTGCTCACCAGAAGAGGGCACCAGATCTCATAATGGATGGTTGTGAGCCACCGTGTGGTTGCTGGGAATTGAACTCAGGACCTCTAGAAGAACAGCTGGTGCTCTTAACCTCTGAGCCATCTCTCCACTCTCCAACCCTGCCTTTCCTTTTTTTTTTTTTTTTTTTTTTTTTTTTTTTTTTTTTTTTTTTTTTTTTTTGGTTTTTCGAGACAGGGTTTTTCTCTGTGTAGCTTTGGAGTCTATCCTGGCACTCACTCTGGAGACCAGGCTGGCCTCGAACTCACAGAGATCCACCTGACTCTGCCCCTGTCTTTCCTTTTTAAGATTAAAAATATTTTGGGGGTGAGGGGAGGGAGAGGGAGAAGGGACTTGAAATAAGCTTGTTCCCTAACTAGAACTAAAAAAAAAAAAAGATTAAAAATATTTATTATTTTTATATGTGTGTTTGACTTATGAGTTTATATACATACACCATGTGCTTGTAGGAGCTTGCAGAGATGAGATCTGTAAGAGCAGCCAGTACTTGCTTTCTGTCTCCTCTGTTTCTTCTTTTTGAGAGTATTATTATAACTTCAAACCATGGCTATCCTCCTACCTCAGTCTTTCAAATGCAGCTTGCCTTACAAGAATGGATCATCACATGTGACTGGTTGGTTGGAACTTCCAGCTCGACCCTGCTTGATCCGGAAAGCCCCATTCCTGTCTCTTTCTCCAAACCCTGGCTACTCAGAGAACCTCTGGACAAAAGACACCAAAAAGCCCAGTTCTGCATTCTTGGTGGCTAATGCAGCTTCCTCCCCTGAAGTTTCTAGCAATTCAAGTCCCCACCTAAAGCATGCAGCTTGTGACCATACTTGTGCACAAACCAAGCTTGTGGAGGACACACCATTACTCCTTGCCTACAACCTATAAAGTCTCCCTGCTTTGGTTTGTGGGTATGGCTTCTCTGGGACTGGAGAACCCACCCAGGAGTTGCTTTGCTCAAATAAACCTGTTACACTTTTTCAGTTCAACTTGATCTGGCTTACTGTGTAGACAGAGAAACAAACCTAATGGGGGTGTGGGGGCAGAAAATCTAATAGTGACCACTACTGAAGTGTTTTTATTTGTTTTGTTGCCAAGTTTTTTGTTTTGTTTTTTTGAGACAGGATTTCTCTGTGTAACCCTGGCTGTCCTGGAACTAGTTCTTGTAGACCAGGGTGGCTTCGAACTTGCAGAGATCCGCCAGCCTCTGCCTACCGAGTGCTAGGATTAAAGGCGTGCACCACCACTGCCCAGCTTTGCTGTCAGTTTTGAGACAGGGTCTGATGTAGTTCAGACTCGCTTAAAACTTTCCATGTAGCTGGGGTTGGAGAGATGGCTCAGAGGTTAAGAGCACCGTCTGTTCTTCCAGAGGTCCTGAGTTCAATTCCCAGCAACCACATGGTGGCTCACAACCATCCGTTATGAGATCTGGTGCCCTCTTCTGGTGTGCAGATACACATGGAAGCAGAATGTTGTATACATAATATATAAAATAAAATCTTAAAAAAAAAAAAAAACTTTCCATGTAGCTGAGGATGACCTTGAAATCCGAATCCTACTGCCTCTACCTCTCAAGGGTGGGATTATTAGGTTTATGTCACTATTCCATGCTCTTCCTTCTCACCCTCCCTTTCTCCCCTCCTATGAAGGCTTGAGGAGCAGAGGGGAGGAGAGAGGGAAAGAGGAGAGAAAGCCACTCCTTTTCAGTTAGGGTTCGTCTTTCCACGACTGAGTCAAACAAATCACTCAGTTTCTTTTTAATGACTGGGTATGGAAATGACTTTATTAGAAAGGACAAAGCCCATCTATTCCAGTGATGAGTGCCTTTAAATGGATAACCATTAGGAAAAGACAAGTCGTGCTTACCTGCCTACTGCTCCCGTTGCTCCCATGATCAGAGCACTCAACAGTTGCTGATGAGAAAGAGACAAAATAATTGTTTTTTTCGACAAAGAGAAGAGCTGCTATATCACGAACAGCTAAAATGGACAACTGGGAAGCTGGTATATGCCCAGGGGCTAATTTACCTCATCCACTCCAAACAGCAAAGCAAACTGTCGCTGGTGATTCTGATCGACACACTGCCCGAAGTCTAAGAGATCGGTGTCACTGAACTTCAGTCCTTGGAAGGTGGGGATCGTCTCCTGAATCCCATCGAGCAACTCCTCTGCACGAACTTGGCGACAACCAGCGCCTCGTTAATCCGAACAGCAACGGAACCATCAACTACCAGACTATATTCCTGTTCCTAGCACTCTGAAGGCTGAGGCAAGGTGATTCTGGGGTCAACCTGAGCTACACAGCAGGAGCCTGTCTTTTAAAAAAAAAACCAAGCACAGCCTGGGCATGGTGGTGCATGCCTTTAACCCCAGCACTCAAGGGGGCAAAAGCAGGCAGTCTCTATGAGGTTGAGGTCAGCCTGGTCCCTACATTCCAGGTCAGCCGGGTGGGATACATAGTGAGGCTGTGATAAAAAAACAAAAAACAAACAAGCAAACAAACAAAAAGACCAGGGAATCAGAGGCAGGTGGATCTCTGAGTCCCAGGCTAGACTGACATATAGAGTGTTTCAGGACAGCCAGTGCTATTATAAGAAAGGACTATGTGAAAGGTTCAGGCTTTGACGCTGATCGGCTCTACCTCTTTAAGACACAGACCCTGCCCCCTGACAAGTCAGGGCACACACAGGAAAACTTGCTAAGTCATCGCCGCGTCAACCACCTGATGCATTACGGCCTGCTGAAGACTCTGGGCATGTGTGAAACCTCAGCGCGCATGCGCAGTCTTCCCTTTAAACGCTCCAACTTCTCTCTCTGCTTCCTCTCTTTACGCCACTCTTTCTCTGCTCACTCCTTCTCTGCTCGTCTCTTCTCCCACCTACGCTCTCTCTCTGCCTCTCTATGGCGACTGGCCATGGTGGTCAGTCATTACCCCGGTTCCTCTTTTCTCTTAGTCTCCCTACTCTGCCGGGCCATATAATATACTAGTCAACATGTCTCATCTTAAAGCTTTCTCTTTTCCTCTTTTTAAATAAAAACATAACACTATGGATTCTTTTTTTTTGAGATATGGTCACCTGTAACCTAGGTGGTCTCTCTACATAGCTTCCAAGGATGACCTTGAACTTCTGGTCTTCCTGCCTCCACCTTGAAAGTTCTGGGATTATAGGTGTGCACCAACAGGATGTGCTTTGCACATCCAAGGTGAGCACTGTACATGTTTACATCTCCATCCAGCCTTATCCCATCTTGTGTTCTGATGAGGTGTCCCCAGCTGTGCTTCTGGATGGGTGCTGATTACAGGAGAACCAACCAGGTGATTAGAGGATTGGGAGAGAACCTGAAGGCTGCATTGATCACCAACAGCCAACGACATAATCAGTTATGACTATGTAGTAAAGTCTTTACAAAACCCCAAAATAGGATTCAGAGAGATTCTGGGTTGCTGAATACATGGAGGCCACTCTGCACCTAGAGATGACAAGATACACACCTTATGTCTTTTCATCTTTGTAATAACAGGTCAGTGGGTTTCTTTTGAGTTCCATGAGCTACGCTATGATTTGCTAAATCATTCAGACTCAAGGATGGAGTTATGAGGATCCCAATTTGCCACCGATCAGAGGCGAAGACTACACGCTGGCATGTGAAGTGTAGCCTAGCCCCCTAACCTCTAGGATCTGCTGCTATCTCCAGGTGGACAGTGTCAGAATGGAGGTGGCACCACTGGGTACCACTTCACCTCCAACAGGGAGGTGGCAGGGAAAAAAAAATTCCCTACATACATTTCATTTTGGTGACCAGAGGTAAAATGTTTTATGTTAAGTGGTAGTAGGAAAAAGTAAGAATAACCATTTCTTCCTCAGAATGTGTTAGCCTTGGGGATATCACAGGAGTAAAGAAGCAACCTAGCTTGGGGTGTAGCTTGGTGGTAGACCACTTGCCTAGCATGCCCAAGGGGAAGCTCTAGAACCTCAAAAACAAAACAAAAACCGGGAAGTTTTGTCTGGGGATGGAGCTTAGAGGCAGAACACTTGCATACTATGAGCGATACCTTGGGTTCAAGCCCCAGTGTTGCAAAACTAACTGATTAAATGAATACGGAGATACAAAAGTGGTTGCAATATATGTCTAGGATGTCATGCTGTAGCCTAGGCAGGACTTTAACTTACTATTGAAGGCTGCATTTCAGCAGCCATGACAGTAACACGTGCTTGCCATGACCTTGCCTTGGTCACTAAGAGGTCAGATGCCTGCCTCGTGTCAAGGAACCAATCAGAAGTTAGCTAGTGGTGCTATGCTTTATGGCTCTGGGTGTGCTTTACGGACAAGTGCACAGCAATGACGCGAAGAGCATAGCAACCACCCTAGGAGGGTCTATGGGCCATAACAACCAGTTGGCCAATCAACACAGGGCAAGCCCTCCAAGCCTGGAGCTACACCAATCCTGAGCCTGTGTGTACCCCCAGACACTCCCCTTACGCTGCCCTACAAGATCTCTATGCAGCCGGTTCGAGCTGTCTTTTCTAGCCATCTGCCCTGGCGGGTGGATGAAAGACCCTAGCAACATGGGGTTAGCTCCTTAAACAACAATAAAGCCTTGTGCAGTTTGCATCAAACTTTCAAGTCCACCTGGTGATTGGGGTGACTGTGGTCCTGGGCTGAGATCCTGGAGTCCTGAGCTTTCGGGGGGGGGGGGGGTCTTACACTATGTAGCCTCCAGGCTAATTTTAAATTCAAGGTAGTCTTCCTGCTTTAGCCTGCCAATTTTTATTTTTATTTTTCTGCTTTTTTTGTTTTGTTTTTTTGAGACAGGGTTTCTCTTTATAACAGAACCCTGGCTGGTCTGGAACTCACAGAGATCCAGACCAGAGGTTTAAAGGTGTGTATGCCACCATAGTCCAGTTTGCCTGCCAAATTTTCTTATCTCTTGTCTTTTAAGACAAAGTCTCAAATATCCTAGGCCGGCCCAGAAGTCACTGTGCAGCAGAGTATAACCTTGAATTCTTGATCTGCCTGCCTCTACCATGAATTGCAGGCTTGTGCAGCCACACCCAGTTTTATCCATTCTTCTTGTAAGTCTAAAAAATGTCCCTTATAAAGTGATGTGATAACCAACGAGGGCTGAGGTCTTAGAATGGCTCTATTTGGAGCAACTTTAATGGCCTCATCAGTAGCCTTTGTACTTAGGGTAGGATGAAATGGAGTTTCCTGATGGAATAAGTAGGATCTGAAAGTTGGAGAAAATGAAAAAAAAAAAAAAAAAAAGGCAATACGTAGGCTTTGGACAAATGGTTCAGTGAAGGAACACTGATTATTCTTCCAGACGACTGTGGTTTGATTCCCTGTACTCACACAGTGACTCACAACCATCTCTAACTCTACTTCGAGGAAATCTGATGCCCTCTTCTGACTTCTGTGGCCACCACTGTGGTGCCCGAATACATGCAAGCAAAATACTCATATACATAACACATAAAATAAATACAATTGAACTAAAATAATTTTAAAGCAATACTCACTCTTTACCCCTGTCAAAGAAGGAATGTGATAGTAATAAAATGGCAAAGCCGGGGCAGCAGCCGCCACCTCCCTCAGGAAACTTATCAGGGCATCTGAAAGAACAGGAATCACGTGAACAAGATTAGAACTGCGGCTTTCCCGTATTAGAAAATGAATCTCTCAATGAGATGCAGCCATCTTCTCAGAAGCTGAAAACTCCTGGCTGTCTTTAACATTCTCAATTGTGAAATTACAATTTCACTTACAGAGCAAGTTCCAGGACAGCCAAGGCTACACAGGAGAAACAATGTCTCGAAAACCCAAAATCAAAAAACCAAAAAAATGTACTGTTTTCCAAAACAAACTATTTTTTTCTCATTCTATAATGCTTTCTCTGCAAGAACTATTTGTGTCCAAGTATAAGGAGAGGTGTGTGTGTGTGTTCATTTTTTACCATAGGCTCTCAAGTAGCTCAACCTTCCCTTGAATTCTTGTTTGTTTGGTGGTGGGGGGGGGGGGGAAAGACAGGATCTTTCTGTATAGCCCTGGTTGTCTTGGAACTCACTAATTCTATCAGGCTAGCCTCAAACTCATAGTGATCTGCCTGCTTCTGCCTCCTGAGTGCTGGTATTAGAGACATAAAGCCACCACCCCTGGCCTTTGAACTCTTTACATAGCAGGAAATGTTTGAATTTCTGATATTCCTGTCTCCACCAATGAGGGACTATGACCCTTTACTCCTACTGATTAGCAATAAAAGTGATGTGAAGGGGTAATTGGTGTGTAGTGTGGCTTGTAGAGTACTTGCCTACATGCACAAAGCTCTAGGACCCCAAGTTGGTGCTGCAGGCCTTAAATCCCAGGCCTGAAGAGTTACAGGAAGATCAGAAGTTCAAAGCCATCTTCAATTACATGGGGAGTTTGAGGCCATCCTAGAATATATGATATCCTGATTTGGAGGGAGGAGAAAGGGAGACACCTGTGCAGAGGATTAAACCCATAAATAAATGCACAAATTGTCATGGAATGTCACTTGTTGGCAGATAGAAAACTATCACTTATGTAGGCAAGTGTTTACTGACAGTTTGAGAATTAAGAATGGACATTTTTTCCCCCTTCTATTTTGCAAATGTTTATGTAAGTGGTTTTTCTGGAAAATGGACAGAGAGATGAATTATGCATAACAGTTTTATCAGATATATTTCCCAAGTGCTGAACATATTTTCATAGTATGAGAGAAGGTATGACACGTAAAGTTGTTTCTCCCACTTTTGGGCCTCATCCACAGTGTGAGCCAGCTATCTGTCATCTGCAGTGGTGCAGTTGACTTGATGACCAAAGGAAACCCACTTCCTAGGTAAACCAGAGGCATGCTTCTGCTCCATCCAGATGAGTCCCAAAAGCCACAGTGACTAGCTCTGTCAAATTTTTATGGTGTGGGCCATAAAAATTTGTTTTGTTTTGTTTTGTTTGTTTTTCAACACAGGGCTTCTCTGTGTAACAGCCCTGACTGTCCTGGTACTCTGTAGAGCAGACTGACCTTGCACTCAGAGGGATACCCCTTGCCTCTGCCTCTGAGTACTGGGTGTGAACTACCCCCTAGCTTTTTTTCCTTCTTCTTCTTCAGGGCAGGGTTTCTTTGTGTAACTGTCCCTGGCTGTCCTGGAACTGGCTTTGTAGACCACGCTGGCCTCAAAGTCACAGAGATCCGCCAGCCTCTGCCTCTTGATTACTGGAATTAAAGGCATGCCTGGCTGATAATGTACATTTTTGTGAAATCCCTTTTCATTTCATTACAATTCACCGATTCTAAATAGGACACGTAGTTTCAAAATGACCATAATTTACACTTCTGTTTTGAGAAAAATAGGCTGCTCATGCTTTGCCATAAGACTCTGAACCCTCATAACTTATTTCACTGGGAATGCACACCTACAAAAGCACCTACCAGCTGGGGCTCAGTAGAAAAATGATCAGCCAGGTGAGCTGGCAAAACAATTGGAGTGCTTTAATAAAGTCTTTGCTGTGGACCTTGGAGGAGGAACAATATCCCATTGCAATGTCATGCCTCTAGTCTGTAGGGCTTTGGCTTTATGAATTAGATATAATTATTTTATGAAAGCAAGAGGTGGACAGGGCAAAGCACTGTGCATTCAGACCAGCTTCCTTACCTTTGTTCTGTGACTTGAAAAAGAAAGGTGCAATGACAGCTATGCCATCAGCTCCAATTTCTGCTGCATGCTGAGCCTTTACAAGAAGAACAGAGTAAGTAAGTGATCATAGTCACCGACCCTCACCAACAGACACTAGAGTTCAGCAACAACCTCTTTAAATTTGTCAACCTGTCCCCCTCTATCAAATAGAAATATTAACCAATTTAATTAGAACAGTGGTTCTCAGCCTTCCTAATGCTGCGACCCTTTAATATAGTTCCTCATTCTGTAGTGACCACAAACCATAAAATTACTTTCTTGCTACTTCATAACTGTGATTCTGCTACTATTATGAATTGTAATGTAAATATCTGTGTTTTCAGAGGGTCTTAGGTGACACCAAGGTGGTGAGACCCACAGGTTGAGAACCACTGAATTAAAGCATCATTGCCTGGAAATGTCCCAGGTTGCAAAGCAGGAACAGCTGGTTTAGGAAAGCTGAGTGCTTAATTTCATGTCTACACAGCAAGTGCTTCTACTCACTGGGCCATCTCACTGGCTTCTCTCGATTTGTTCTTACTGATTTTTATTTATGTGTGTTTATGTGTGTACACAAGCATCCATAGAGACCAGAAGAGGGTGTCAGATTCCCCAGAGCTGGGGTTACAGACAGTGGTAAGCTTCCTTATGGGTGCGGGAATCAAACCTGGGTTCTTTGGAAGAGCAGGCAGAGCTCTTAACCTCTGAGTCATTTTTCTGGTCACCTAGGATCTACATTGATTGCTTTTGTTTTTTGAGACAGGGTCCCACTATGTATCCTTAGCTGGCCTGGAGCTCCGATGTAAACCAGGTTTGAACTCATAGAGATCTACCTGCCTCAGCCTCTCCAGTGCTGGAATTAAAGGCGTGTACCACACCTGGCTCCTTCCACACTTAGCCTCCCCTAGGCTAATCTTGAACTAAAGACCTGCTTGCTTCCTCCTGAACAACAGGGATTACAAGCCTGTGCCATTGTGTGTGGCTATTTCTTTGGATTTCTGTTACACACACACACACACACACACACACACACACACACACACACACACACAAAATCCTACCACACCATCAAAGCCACTTTGCTAAGACATGAGCAGCTCATTTGCAGCTGTTAACATAGAAATGTGCATGAATAATTTCTCTTCAACTGTTCTGCCCACTCAATGATATTATCTTTCCTATGAGATGGTATAACAGTCACATTTTAAGTTGATATTACAGATTGGGAACGTGGTTGAGAAAGGTTAAGAAGAAAAAGATTATATATATCACAAAAGATACAGAGCACTTTGCTTTGACAGCTTCTTGAGTTCTCCTAGGGAAAAGAACAAAAGAACATTTCTTCTCCTTGGGCATTCATAACACTCTTAGAAAGTTTTATTTATTTTATTATTTTATGAATGTAGGTGTTTTGTCTACATATATGTCTGGGTACCACATGTGTGCCTGCTGTTGTATATTTTATCTCAGTATGGTGTTCTGGTTGGTCTGGAACTCACAGAGATCCACCTGCCTCTGCCTCCTGAGTGCTGGGATTAAAGGTGTGCGCCACCACTGGCTACAGCTTTGGTTTTGAACCTCCGATAACCCAATTCTCCAGGGCAGCCCCATTTCCTATTCCCCTTCTGTCCAGCAGATGGCCTTGCCTTTCACTTCCCAGAGAAGACTGTTGGCTCAAGCTCTGCAGACTGCTGCATTTATATGTACAACCTCAGCTCTCTTGGAGGAAGTTCCTTTGTCTCTTTTGTCTTGTGTTATCAGCTCTTTGAGCTGATAGTCCCACACTTGATCTCTTCCAGTCAAATAAAGGATTGGTTTTAATTCTAGCATAAAAATGGAGGCCCCTTGAATAGTCTCATATCCATACCAGTTCTTGTGACTCCTTCAAGCTTAGTGCTCCCACGTGAATCACCACCTGTTCCAACCTGCAAGAGAGAAGCAGTGTGAACCCCCTGGAGTTTAGAAGAACAAGGAAGGGCTGCACCATCCTGTTTGTGCTGGCTTAATTAAGCCTTGAAACTAATAGACTACCATTATTCTTGGGACCCACATCATGAAACAAGACAACCTGTCCCTGGAAGTTGTCCTTTGACCTCCTTATACATGCCATGGCATAGGAGTTTATGTGCATTCATGTATGTGTGTACACACACACACACACACACACACACACACACACACACACACACAGTATAATGAAAACAATCAAAACAAACAAAAAAAACTAAACAATAAAAACTCCAAACCACATATTAGGCAAGAATGAATGAAAACAGGGCCTAGTGGCCCAGGCCCGTAATCCCCAATACTTGGAAAGCTGAGGCAAGAGGACCACAAATTCAAGGCCCTCCTGGGTAATTTACTGAAACCGTGTTCTTCAAAACATAACAAAATTAAAAATACTTTATATAACACTCCCAAATAATTTTTTAAAATATGATTTAAAAAACTAAAAAGAAAAAAAAAACCCTAAAAAGTAGGCAAGAGTGAATAAAAATAGGCTGTAGTGGCACAAGACCTATAATCAATCCTAGCTATTTGGAAGACTGATGCAGGATGATCACAAGTTCAAGTAAACCTTGGGAATTTATGAAGACCCTGTGTCAAAATAAAAAATTCAAAAGGGCTATAAACTCATGAGATATAGCTCAGTGGTAGGGTGCTAGCCTAATGTGTTAGGAAGCATCTCTGGATTCCATCCCTGGTATCGCAATTTTAAAAAGTGCATGAAGACATTTCTCTGTTCTCATGTAGCAAGTAAACTGGCCACTATTCAAAGTTATTTTAGGGCTGGAGAGATGGCTCAATATTTAAAAGTACTGGCTGCTCTTTCAGAAGATTCAGGTTTGATTCTCAGTACATCATACATGATGGCCTATAGCCATCCAATAATACTGTGTGTTCCTGGGGGAGGGTTTAACTCCAGTTAGGCTTGTATGTAAGTGCTTTTACCTACTGAGCCATTTCCTTTACCCCTTTGTTATTTTATCTATCTATCTGTCTGCCTATCATCTACCTACCTACCTACCTATTTTGAGGGTAGATTCTGTCAATTATGTAGCTCTGGAACTCATTATGTAGAGCAGGCTGACCTCAAACTCAGAGATCCATCTGCCTCTGCCTCCTGAGTGCTGGGATTAAGGGGATGCACCACCACACCTGGCCCTCTAAAATTATTTTAAATTGCCCCTCCCCCCAATTTATAAAATCTTATTTGCTACTGGTGTTGATGACCTGATCAGAAGCGCTTGGAAAATTTTAAGTATTCTGTCCCACACACTTTCTATATAAAAGCAACACATTCAAGTGTATGTAAAAGAAATTTTTTGGTAAAAGACCACAGCAAGGCAGTTCTATCAGGATTGAAATTTACATAGGCTTTCTTCAGAACATCTGGAGACAGAACTCTTCTACTCAAGAGTTATAACAAGTAAAGGATATGAGCCAGAATTAGGGGTACAAAGGTTGTATCAGGCCACTAGGTCCCGACTGGCAGGCATACAAAGGTGCTTGTGTTCAGTTTCCAGGACATGCAAGAATCTGAAACATGGGGCTAGAGAAGGCTCAGTGGTTATGAGCACTGGCTGTTCTTCCAGAGGACCCAGGTCCAATCCCCAGCACCCATATGGTGAGTTAGCTGTCTATAACTCTAGTTCTAGAGAAGCTGATACCTTTTCTGGCCTCTGTGGGCATTAGACATGCAAGCGATAGACAAACACAAACATATGCGCAAGTAAAACACTCATAGAAATAAAATAATAAATAAAAATATATTCAGGCTTTAAATTCTGGCATTTGGGAGGTGGAGGCAGGAGGATCAGGAATTCAAGGCCAGCATTAACTGCATAGTGAGGACAGCCTGAATTGCATGAGAACTTGTTTCAAATAAACAAAAGGAAATTGTTTTCACTGAAAAGAAGTAAAAAAAAAAAAGTTTGATTCCCAGCAATGAAAACCATCTGTAACTTCAGTGCCAAGTGATCCAATGCCCTTTCTGACCTTTGTGGACATCAATCACACATATGGTACACATACATACATGTAGGTCAAAAACTCGTTAAAAAAAAAAAAAGGCAAACTACAGAGGAAAACAGTAATCTTCTGTGGAAAGAGGGAAGGTTGACCTCAACTTCCGAAAGCTGAGACAGCAGGGGACTTCCTCTCCCTGCCCTGCCGACCCACCCACCGTCTCGCACCCCCCAACAAAGACAACCCCAGCTACCCATGTCTCTGTTACTAGGCTGAGTCTTTTTTTTTTTTTTTAAAGATTTCATTTATTTATTATGTATACAACATTCTGCTTCCATGTATATCTGCACACCAGAAGAGGGCACCAGATCTCATTACAGATGGTTGTGAGCCACCATGTGGTTGCTGGGAATTGAACTCAGGACCCCTGGAAGAGCAGTCAGTGCTCTTAACCTTTGAGCCATCTTGCCAGCCCATGGCAGAGTCTTAAGAGATGAGAAGCACTCCTTAGAAATCAAGCCTGGTAGCCCACTTTTAATCTCAGCACTCAGGAGGCAGAGGCAGGTCGGGATCTTTGTGAGTTCAAGGCCGGTCAGCCTGGTCTGCATAGTGAGTTTCCAGGATAGTCAGGGCTCTGTAGAGAGACCCTGTCTCAAAAAGCAAAAATAAAATAGTAGAGCACTCCAGTCTCCTGGTGCACTGTGGACCCACCAACCCAGCACTGTGAAGAGGAGACAGGAAGATGGAAAGTTCAAGGCCATCTTTGGTTATATGATGAGCTATGCCAGGCCAGCCAGGTTGACAAAAGACTGTTCCCTGGGGAAAGGAGAGACACTGAAAGATGACTCATGGGTAAGAATTCTCGATGACAAGTCTAAGGATCAGAGTTCCCCCAGGACTCCCATGGTGGGAAGAGAAAACTGACCTTTCCAAGTTGTCCTCTGACCTTCACATGTTGCCCACACACTCACACATCACACAATAATAATAATAATAATAATAATAATAATAATAATAATAATAATGTCCCTATTTTAAAAGAATAAAGGGCAAATCCCAGCACTCAGGAGGCAGAGGCAGGTGGATCTCTGCGAGTTCAAGGCCATCCTGGTCTACAGAACGAGTGCCAGGACAGTCTCCAAAGCCACAGAGAAAAACAAAAGAAAAAAAAAAAGAATAAACTACCCAAAAGAGACAAATAAATAAAAATAAACAAAAAAATAGTAATAAAAAAAGTCCACCCAACAAATCATTCTGGTGGAATATGCTAGCATTCCAACACAGGGATAAAGAAACTTGCTGTGAGCCGGGCGTTGGTGGCGTAGGTCTTTAATCCCAGCACTCGGAAGGCAGAGGCAGGTGAATCTCTGTGAGTTCGAGACCAGCCTGGTCTACAAGAGCTAGTTCCAGGGCAGCCTCCAAAGCCACAGAGAAACCCTGTCTCAAAAAACCAAAAAAAAAAAAAAAAAAAGAAACTTGCTGTGTAGACACCATCTTCCTGATCTCCACTCCACTCAGCCATATGGAAGAGGGTGCTTGCTCAGCTGTTTCTACTAAACTCCAATATTTTGCCCCCAGCTAAACACTACCACTCACTGCTTTGTTTCAGTTTATACTCAGTCAGAAGCGGGAAGTATTGGGTTTCACAACCTGACTCCAGGTTGGATCGGAAGCAGACCCAGGTCCCTGCTGCGAAGCAGTGGGTGTGCTGGCTAGATTTGTCCATTTGACACAAGGTAGGGCCATCTGGGAAGAAGGAATCTTAATGAGAAAACATCTCCACAGACTGCCCGGTAGTCAAGTCTCTATGGGATTTTCTTGACTAATGATTGATGTGAGAGGGCTCAGCCCTTTAACAGATGGTGCATAAGAAAACACACTGAGCAAGCTAGGAGGAGCAAGCCAGTAAGCAGCACCCCTCCATGGTCTCTGCATCAGCTCCTGCCTCCAGGTTCCTGCTCTGTTTGAGTAATGGCCCTGACTTCCCTTAGTGATGGACTGTGATGTGGACGTGTAACCCAAATAAACCCTTTCCCTCCAAGCTGCTTATGGTCATGGGGTTTCATCGCAGCAATAGAAACCCTAACTAAGACAGAGGCCACCTACTTCACACCCCCTCTTTCAGTCCAAGGACAGGAACCTCTGAGTCGATTAGCCTTCCAGGTAGAGGAGAGATAGTTTCTGAATGGAAGCAGTTGTGCTCTGTGGTCTGGCTGCCTCCGCAGAAGGGGAGGTAGCTCCTGGCCAAGCGTGGGAGGCTCAGAGCGTCCGATCTTGCCCCGAAGCTGATTGGGAGGTGGCAGGGCTGGGACAATAGGAAGAGCCTTGCTAAGTATAGATCTTGCCCATGAATTGCATTTTATCTCAGCACAGTTACTCACTTGTTCCTTCCTTGTGTCACCCATTCCTCTGCCACCCTGCGACGCTCAGAGAGACTCAGGGACAGGCCTTCTCCTGTGGTGCCATTCACTGTTCCAAACAAAGAGGTCAGTCAGTGGAACCAGCCAGTGCCTTTTGTTCCTCCAACCCTAAGTCTAGAGGTATAGGGTCTGAAAACCCTCCTTGAGAGGAAACAGCTCAATAAATAAACAGAGCGTGGAGCCTGGAGCGGGAAGTGCCGCTTGTCTTTTTTTTTTTTTTTTTTTTCTTCAGACTTGGTCTTGCATGTTTGCCTGTGTGCCAGAAGAGGGCACCAGATCTCATTACTGATGGTTGTGAGCCACCATGTAGTTACTGGGAGTTGAACTCAGGACCTCTGGAAGAGCAGCCAGTGCTCTTAAGCTCTGAGCCATTTCTCCAGTTCCCTGGTCAGTTGTGACTTGTGCTGATGTGGGTGTTGGGAATCAAACTCAGGTCCTTTGCAGAAAAGAAAAAAAAAAAAAAAAAAAAAAAAAGCAAGTCTAAACCACTGAACCACCTCTCTGGTCTTTTTTATTTTCAGTTTTGGTTTGTTAAAGACAGACAGGTTTTCTCTGTGTAGTCCTGGCTTTCTTGAACTCACTTTGTAGTCCAGGTTGGCTTCAAACTCACAGAGATTCCCCTGCATCTGCTCCTCCAAGCCCTCCTCCCTCCCCCCTCTCCTCAGGACCCCCTGCTTCTTCATTTCCCTTCAGAAGAGAACAGGTGTTTTTTTTTGTTTGTTTGGTTTTGTTATGTTTTCTGAGACTGTGTCGCTGTGTAGTCCTAGCTGTCCTAGCTGTCCTGGAGCTTGTTGCAGACTGGCCCTAAACTCAGAGATCCTCGCCTCCACCTCCCAAGTGTTGGGACTAATGTGTGCTGGGCTAAAATGTTACTTAATCAGACTTTGCTGTTACTCTACTGCCTTTTGGTTTCATGACCTCAGGAGTCTCTAAGCCATCGAGTTTTGTCTCTAAGTGGGGATAAAAACAATATATTTGCTGGCACACTGCCAAATGAGATACTCTCAAGGAATCTGTAAACCTAATATTAGTGAGTGTATCTACTCAGAATGCTTAGTTATCGCAGCAGCGCTCCACCATGACCTCTGACACATGCCCTGTGACCTCCTGGTCAGATGATGTCTACTACCAGCTAAGGGCTGAGCTAGACACATACAGAGCAATCTCAAGGGGACTTACCAAAAATGTTCTTCACTCCCTGTTCTTTTACCAGGTAATCCACATACTGACCAATTACAGGAAAGTTGATTTCTCTAAAAGACAGGGGAAAATAAGGAAGAATGAATATCTAGCTTTTTTTTTTTAGGTGATTAATCAACGAATTCGCAGCTCATGAACTGCTCATATCAATAATTATTAAAAATCTACTCTGGGGTTGGGTACATAGTTCAGTGGATAGATAGCTTGCCTAGTATGGACAAGACATCAGCTGGTGGTAAAGATGCACGTGTATGTGTAAATGTGTATGAGACACAACATGTGTGTAGTGGTCAAAGGATAGCTTTGTGTGTGTGTGTGTGTGTGGGGGGGATCTGTTCTCTCTGTCCATCATGTGGGTCCCAGGGATTGAACCAGATCATCAGGTTTGGGGATGTGAAAGTACCTTTACCTGCTGAGCCATCTCACCATCCTAGTACCTTTTTCTTTATTTGCAGGAGAAACCTCCTGGTGCAAGCCAAGCATTCCCAGAGGCATTTCTGTCACTTTAATCGTTTCCCAAGAGCTCGGCGACTTTGAGCTAAGCATGCCTCTGAATGTTTCTCCCACCTTTTAAAAGTATGATCTGGGACTAGAGATGGTTCAGTGGGTAAGAGCACTTGTTACTTTTGCAGAAGACCCAGGTTTGGTTCCAGCACCCACATGGTGGCTGGCTCACAACCATCTTCTAGTTCCAGAGGATCTGATACCATCCTTCTAGGGCAACAGCCATGCATGTGATTCACATACATACATACATACATACATACATACATACATACAGGCAAAATACCTATACATATAAACTAGAAATAAACAAATCTTTTGAAAAAAAAAAAAGTATGACCTTTAACTGAGAATGCTCAGAAGTGACCTCTCAACTTCACATGCCTGGGACTGACTCTGTCTAGACTCTCTAAATCAAACCGCCATTCTTCCTTTCTTGGAGAGAACACTGTTTTGGAAATAATGCTCGGTATTCTCTGTTTCAGTTCTTTCTTGACTTAGCTGAGCTGTCTCAATAAGATGTGAATCCACTACGTCCAGGTGGAGGGTCTCATGTAGCTCAGGCTGGCCTCTCCCCTATGTAGCTGCAGCTGGGCTTGGCCCCCTGCCAGTCCTGCCTCAGCTTCTGAACAGCTGACTTTGCAGGCATGGTCTACAACAACTGGCTGGGAATCTGCATTAAAAAACTTCCCAGGTGGGCTACCTGTAATTTTCAGTCTGAAGCAAAATGACCTTGTGAAGATCTGATGCTTAAGGTGATAAGGGTGCTTCTCCTTAAAATCATATTAATGTAAAAAGTGACAAATGGGCTCAAAAACTGCATTAAATGGCCTACCACTATGAAGAATTAAGGTGATGCAGGGTACTGATGACACACACCTTTAATCCCAGCACTCAGGAGGCAGAGGTAGGTGGACCTCTGAGGTTGAGGCCAGCCTGGTCTACAGAGTGAGTTCTAAGACAGCCAGAGCGACACAGACAGACACTGTCTCAAAAAACAAAAGCAAAACAAAAAAGAAAAATTAAGGTGGAGAGGATGGATGACTGAGACTAAAAATTCAAAGGAGAACTATGTGTCAGGGAGTCTGGGTTTACTGTGCAGAACCATGGTTACACTGCCAAGAACACTGAGAACTAGTTAGTTGGCTGTCATTTACACTTTGCTATTGCAGGACTGGGACCTCCTAATTTGAGTTTAGCCTTATTATCATTCTTTTCATCTTTACTTATTCTATTCCTTAAACAATAATAAAAAAAAAAAGTCTGGTGCATCTAGACAAAAGACATCAAAGGGAATTTCAGCCAAGGGAACAGGAACAAAGAGAGAAAAGGAAATTCAGCAAATTTTGAGATGAAAGAAAAAGATACTAAAAGCAAAGATTGCAGAACAGTGACTGCCCACAATGTGAGGGACAACAGCTTGGCCTACAGTCGGGAAAAGGGCTGCTTAGAGGGAGTTTCAAAGCCATGAGAAGGCTCTTTCTGCTGTGGCATGGGTCCCGACATCATAACACTGCCCACTGTCTGTTCCAGTGCTCTGAGTACCACAAAGACATGGTGATAAAGGTGGGTACTGAGATCAACTTTGCCTTCAAGGCCCTTGATATTTTGTAACTTCACCATTACATTAGGAGGTTGTGTATATAATTCACTAAAACCTGAAAGCTATGACTAGGTTAAGAATTAAGTGCATGGGGGCTCAGATGTGTGGATGATAAATCCCAAGGGAGGCTGGGAAGAAGTCATGGGGCAGGGCTTGGAGGGATGAGTGGGGTAAAAACCTGCCTGCCTCTGCCTCTCGAGTGCTGGGAGGCAGCACTAACTTTTTTTTTCTTGACATTTTTGTCTTCTTCTGCTCCCTCCATCTATTCTGTTGCTCCTCCTCCTCCCTTGCTCCTTCCCTCCCTCTCTCCATCCCTCTCTGTCCATCCAGTTTACTGTGTTGCCTGGTTTGAAATGATTTGTAGTCTGAGTTTCCTGAGAAGCCTGGGACTACAGGTATGTGTTACTGTATGCCCCGGCCAGCAGAGCTGCGCCAGCAGGGCTGCAACGTGAACCTGAACCTCAAAGGACCTGGAATGAATAGGGACAAGAGACATGAGAACAATAGCAAGACAGGGTTTCTGATCAAGCTGTAAAATTTTATTTTTCTCAGAGACCTTATATAGCAGGTGAAGCGGGAAACTTGGGGCGGGGATTCCCCAGGGAGAGGTTATTGCCTGGTATGTGAATCTTGTTAGGAAAAGAGGTCTTTGCCTGGTACATGAGTCCTTGAAGGTAGACAGGATAACAGTGTGGGCAAGTGGAGAGATGTAAATAAAGCAGGTTGTTAGCGGGGTGAAAAGGTCACAGGAAGAAAAGTTATAAAATAACCTGACCTTCTTTGCTAACAGCTATCTTCCAAGAGCCTCTTTGCTAATAGTTACTTTTATAAGCCTGTTATAAACTAGCTATTTGTGTAAGCCTGTTTGCTAACCTCTAGGTGTGCAAGCCTGGGTTCTCTTATCAGGAAGTGATGGGGAAAGGAGGGGTAGATTGAAGCTGGAGGCAGCTATTCATTTTTTAATTAATTAATTAATTAATTAATTAATTTTATTTTTTTGGTTTTTCAAGACAGGGTTTCTCTGTGTAGCTTTGGAGCCTATCCTGGCACTTGTTCTAGAGATCAGGCTGGCCTCACAGTGATCCACCTGCCTCTGCCTCCCGAGTGCTGGGATTAAAGGTGTTCATTTTTTTTTTTTTTTTTAAGATTTATTTATTTATCATGTATACAATGCATGCCAGAAGAGGGCACCAGATCCCATTACAGATGGTTGTGAGCCACCATGTGGTTTCTGGGAATTGAACTCAGGACCTCTGGAAGAACAGTCAGTGCTCTTAACCCCTGAGCCATCTCTCCAGCCTCTGGAGGCAGCTATTTTTTTAGCACAATGGGCTGTTCCTAAAATGCTGGCAATTTTCTCTGAAGCAGCCCAAGTCTCTTACAGGTCTAAGGTTACCTGTGCCATGGCTCCCAGCAACTGTACCCATATAAAAGAGACTTCTTAAAATTTCTCCAGCTATGAAATAGAGCTGCAGGTCCCTGGTGGAGCTGTCAAGATGAAATTGGTCTGTGTGCATAAAATGCCCATCATGATGACTAGCCTGCAATGCTGGTTCAACCAAACACTACCTTCCTTTCTTCTTTGACTGCCATGATATTTGCCACCCCAGCGGTATATTCTCTGATAAAATGACAAGTCAACTCTGTTAGATGCTGAAGGCATAAAGATAAGTAAGACACATGTTTGGTTCCTGTATGTTGTCCACCCTGAGTGAAAACAGCTCAAAGCCTGCTGGAAGATGCAGGCACAAACCAAAATGTTATCACGGGCTGGTAAGATAGCTCAGCGTGTAAAGTCACTTGAAGCCAAGCCTGACAACTTGAGTTCAACCCCTGGGATCTACATGGTGGAAAGAGAGAACTGATTCCCGAGGGTTATCTTCTGACCTTCATGTGTGTACTGTGGCATGTGTGGCACCACAGAGATATTTAAAAAACAGTCGGGCTGGAGAGATGGCTCAGAGGTTAAGAGCACTGACTGCTCTTCCAGAGGTCCTGAGTTCAATTCCCAGTAATCACATGGTGGCTCCGTTATGAGATCTGGTGCCCTCCTCTGGTGTGCAGATATACATGGAAGCAGAATGTTGTAACATATTAAATAAATAAAATCTTTTTTAAAAAAGTCATCATAAAACATACATTTGATGCAATTTAAAAAGGTATGCACAGAGTACCAGGGTGGCCACACAGGGTGGCCACACACTCTAGCCTTCTTCTTCTTCTTTTTTTTTTTTTAAAAGAAATGAGAAATGAGGAAGAATTGCCAAGGATGGGTTGGGGCTTGGGAAATGACACTTGTGCTGAGCACATTGAGAGCTTTGAACTAAATAAAAATCCTGAGAATCAGGGACTTTCTGACCTGCTATTGCTTCTTCCGGGTGCAGGGTGGAACACTTTGAAGTTCTCTTCCTAGATGTCCCTCCAGAGGGACAATTGCTGTCCTATGTCCTCCTGAAACCTTACCTGAAGGTAATCATCTGTGGTGACTGGGAAGGTCACTACAGCAAGACAATCTCTCTAGGGAACCATTTACAAACTACTGTTTACTCTGGGCTCACTTATTCTCCTTCTAAAAGTGCCTGCGGCCCTCCCATCCCCCACTTGTTAAAGAGAGCACCTAAACCTAACCGATGTTGTCTCTTGAAGTGTCTGTTTTGTATGGTTGCCATTCCCAGGCCTGGCAAATAAGTGTTGTATGCTCTTCACCCACCTATGGTCAGTGTATTTCAGAAAAGGGAAAGAAATTCCCATTCACTCCTGCAAATGTTTTGATGGGTAAGCGGAAATGTTAAAGGAGAAAGTGGTAGTGGAAAAAGTAGAGAAAACAGAATGAGTCAAGGTACAGAGCCTGGGAAGAAAGAAAGGACGTGATGTTGTTTGGGAAGGCAAACTGAAATGCCAGAAATGAAAGGTAGATTGTGCAGGCCTTCCTACACTGTCTCTGGGAGTCTGCCTTTCATGTTCAGGCTAGTTCATCTCAGGTTTTGATGAATCACTGTTCACAGGCAGGTTCTGACTAGTGTTATGTGGTAGGGTCTGAGGCCTGCATCCAAGTCAAGTTCCAGTGTGGTACTGGAATAACTGGTCTAAGGACCATAGAGCAAGAAGCAGGACTTTGGCAGAGAAGAGTCAACAGATTCCAGTTGGAGAAAGGAGAAAGATCTGCCAGATTTAATTACCAGACTGCAGGATAGAGATGGGCTGGTATGGCAGGTACTTTTAAAAGTCTTAATTGTGAAACTCACAAAGTTGTTAATGGCATAATAGCAGACTGTAGACACTCAAGCATCATAGGGATTGTATGGCTGAAGTTTTCTTTTATAGGCTATGAAGAATAACTTGTTTTTATCTTTTGTGTGTGTCCATGTGCGTGGATATGTTCATGAGTGTGCAGGTCAGAGGATAACCTCAGCTAGCAGCCCTCCCTTGTACCGTGGCTGAGACTGGGTCTTTTGCTTGTTGTTGTATAATCCAGGCTAGCTAGGCCCAGAACTTCCCAGGATTCCTCTGGCTCTATCTGCTCTTCAGGGATTACAGACAAATGCTACCATGCCTGTTTTTCCTGTGGGTCCTGGATATTTAAGCACTTTACCCACTGGGCCATTTTGCTGGCCCAAGGGCAGTTTTTCGTTTGTTTTGTTTTGCTTTTTGTTTGCTTTTTTTAGATTTTTAAATTTTAGGTGTGTGAATACTTTACTTGCATGTATGTTTGTGTACTGTGTGAGCACCTAATATCTGAGGAGACCAGAAAGAGCACTGGATCCCTGGAACTGGAGTTAGGAGTTAAGGACATGTGGGTGTTGGGCCCTCTGTAAGGTTGCAAGTGCTCTTCACTGAGCCCTCTCTTGAGAACCCAATGACAGCTCTTCAAGGCAAGGCAGCTCCTTGGTGTAAACTCTTTTTTTTTTTTTTCCCTCTGTAGAAGCCTTGTCTGATTGTAGCCTTAGCTATTCTTGTTGTTCTGGAAATTGCTCTGTACACCAGGTTGGCCTCGATCTCACAGAGCTCCGCCTGCCTCTGCCTCCCGAGTGCTGGGATTAAAGGCGTGCACCACCACCACCTAACACTGGCAGATACTTTAAAGAAAATTCATTTAGCTAGTTTCTTTTTCCTTCTAATTTCCCTATTCTTGGATATCATTTTATATTGAGAGTCAAATTATTAGTTTTTAGGAGGAAAAAAGGCTGGGCATGGTGGCACATGCCTTTAATTCCAGCACTTAGGAGGCAGAGGCAGATGGATCTCTGTGAGTTCTAGGACAGCTGAGGTTACTGCGTGTGTGCGTGTTGCGTGTGCGTGTGCGTATTCAATAGTTTGTATTTAGTCACTTGGAATTATAGAGGCTGTGGTTTTCTGTTGCAAACCGGGTTAGAAACACTGTCACAATGCCACATCACCTGGATGAATGTATTACCTTCCATGTGCCCTTTTTTTTCCATCTAATGTGATGGGGGAGGTCCTTCTGTGTATATGTTGGTCTTATTGGTTGATAAATAAAGCACTGTTGGCCAATAGGGAAGCAAGTTAGATGGGACTAGGAGAGAAGGATTCTGGGAAATGCAGGAAAGGGAGAGGGTTGCCGTGTGATCCCTGGAAGAGAGGCTGCATAAGGCAGGTGTCCTTGTAAGATAAGTCCTTATAAAAATATATAGATTAGTAGTTACAGTTGATAATTAAAACTGAGCTAGCAAATAAGAAATCCTAGTCATTGGCCAGCAGCATTATAGCTAATATAAGACTCTGTGTGTTATTTGGGGGCCCTAAAGCTGTGGCAGAACCCAGGCAGCTGGTGGAAAGAGCTATCGTTACACTAATGTTTTGGAAACAATGTCAGAAGGGCAGATTTTACAGTGCCTAAATAGGTTAATGTTCACTTGTTCTTGGGCATTCTAAACTTCTTTGTGCACATAGGAGTGGTTTTGGATGTTTTAATTTTCTTTTAGATTTGTTTATGTAATGTGTATGGGTGTTTTGCCTGCATGTAAGTCTGTGTACCATGTGCAAACCTTGGATGCCTGGACAGATGATTGTAAGCTACCATATGGATGCTGGGACCTGAACCCAGGTCTTCTGGAAGAGCAGCGAGTGTCTTAACCACTGAGCCATCTCTCCAGTCTCTAAAAGAGTATTTTGATGGAGCAGGTGATGAGAGAAAAAGGATTTAACATAGCTCAGGCTGTCCCTGCAGTCACTGAGTGGTTAAGGGTGGCTGATTCTCTTGCCTCTTCCTCCCAAGTGGTGAGTTTTCAGGTGTGCACAACCCAACTTTCAGAGACCTGTTAGCTACCTGCAATACTTTGGGTCTGTGCTTCCAGATAACAGCAGAACAGGGAAGGACACACAGCTGCTCTCAGTGTGTCCCAGAAGAAAAGTAAGGTTGTTCAGCGAAGCCACTTCAGAGGTTAACAAAGAAAGGATAAAATGGAATGTGCTGAGCTGTGTTACAGACAGGATCTCACTGTGTAGCCAGAAGTAAATCCAGCCTGCTCCTGTAGTCACATGTCTCTTGCTTATCTACCCAACCAGAAGCTGAAACTGAGAAACAGCTGACTTTAGTCTTTCCAGGAAGTTGTGGCAAAGGAGAAGTAATAGGGGAAAAAAGATTATTAGCCAACAGAGTGATCTAAATAATACATCAGCAAGTCAAGTTCCAGGAAGGATGGGAGTTTTTCAGACAGTCATGGGCTCCAAATAGCTAAGGAAAACATGATGTGGCTACCTAGTCACATTTAAATGAGAATTTGAAGTTCTAAAAAGGTTTATAAATTCAGGAATAGAACTCCTGCCAAAAAGGCTTTTTAAGGAGTACTGAGCTGGGTGGTGATGGCATCTGCGTTTAGTCCCAGAACTTGGGAGGCAGAGGCAGATAGATTGCCTAGAACAAAGCTGTGCCTTAGTAAGTCCCAGGACAGCTAGGGCTATATCGAGAGACCCTGTCTTAAAAAAACCAAAACCAGCTGGGTGTTGGTGGCGCATACCTTTGATCCCATCACTTAGGAGGCAAAGGCTGTGGATCTCTATGAGTTTGAGGCCAGCCTGGTCTACAAGCAAGTTCCAGGACAGCCAGAGAAACCCTGTCTCGAAAAACCAAACCAAACCAAAAAAATAAAAAAATAAATCAAAACCAAAAAATAAAAAAAAAACCCAAATCTTTGAGTATAGGCAAGTCTGTAGTGCAGTTTCATAATTGCTGATTGCTGTGGGGAGGAGGGGAAATTAAGTCAGTAAACAGTATCCCTCCATGGCTTCTGCATCAGCTCTTTCCCTGTTTGAGTTTCTGCACTAACTGCCCTAACTTTGGTAATGACTGGTGATATGTAGTGTAAGCAAAATAAACTCTTTCCCTCTTCCTCCTCAATTTACTTTTTTTTTTTTAGTTCAAGCTAGGGAACAAGATTGTCCCACATGTAAGTCCCTTCTCCCTCTCCCCCCCCCCACTCCCATCCCTCCTTCTCCACCCCCAATCTACCCCTCACCCCATCCACCCACCACTCCCCAGGCAGGGCAGGGCCCCTAACGGGGGCTCCGCAAAGTCTACCAAATCCTCCTGTGCCCATGCTCAATTTACTTTTGGTCATGGTTTCATTACAGCAATGTCCTAACTAAGATAACACCTATGAACATGCTTTGTTTTCTTTGTGTAGTGTGTGTGTTGACGGATGTGTGTAATGTGGTGTGGATGTGTTTTTCAGTAAACATGTACATGGGTACATGTTTGTACGTGCAGACAAACAGATGAAGGCTGGATGCTGACTTCATGTGCCTTCCTCAATGGCTCTCCAACTTATTATTGTTATTTTTGGGGGCAATATCTGAACTTACCCTGAAGTTCAGTGATTCAGATAGCCCGACTTGTCAGCAAGCCCTGGACAGATCCTCCTGCCTCTACCTCTGCAGAACTGGGGACATGGACCTGACTTTTACATGGATGTTGGTGATTTGCACTCAGTCCCGGCTAAGCCATCTTTTCCCATCTTTTTAGCACCCTCCCCGACATACTTTTTGTTTGTTTTTTGTTTTTTTGTTTTTGTTTTTGTTTTTGGAGACAGGGTTTCTCTGTATTGCTTTGGAGCCTGTCCTGGAACTCTCTCTGTAGACCAGGCTGGCCTCGAACTCACAGAGATCCACCTGCCTCTGCCTCCTGAGTGCTGGGATTAAAGGCATGTGCCACCAACGCCAGACCCTCCCTGACTTTTCTGTGGTGAGTTCCAAGAGGTCACAGTGAGCCACACTGCCAGCCATTCAAGGACAGGAGTCGTGCTAAAATAGGATTCTCCTCTAATTCCAAGGACCCTATCTGGGCTAAAGGCACTGGGAGAATTCCTTCTCCCTTCCTTTTTCTCCATGATGGTGACTGTCCCTTTTCTGACTTAGGGGGTCAGGCACACTACAGAAGCTACCATTTGGTAAGACTACCCCAGAGGTGCCGTGATTACTGAGGCTTCTGACTGTTTCCATGGATGGGAACAGGTCCCTCTCTGCCCCCTTCCCCCAACAGATGTGATAGTTACCCATTCTCAGTCATTGGAGTGATGGTGGCAGCAACAAGACCCTGGAGTTTCTTCTTAGGGAAGGCCATTGAGCTGCTGGAAGGTCTGGAAAACACATAATGTCATTACTTTCATTACTCTCTTTCTTCAAGGAATGTCAATTAATGACCAAACTCCTAGGCCAAAGTTCAATCCCAAGTTAGTATTGTAAAATACGCTTACAACATAGAAACTCCCAGAGAAAGTAGAAGAATGTAAAAATTTAGAGCTGACTTACATTGGTGGGGAGATGTTAAGACAAAGAGAGGGTGGCCCTGAGAAAACACTATCTGGAAGACCTTCTATTTTAGCTACATGGAGAGCTGGGGAAACTGCAGACCTCAAGAGTAGGGGTAGCCGGGCGTTGGTGGCACATGCCTTTAATCCCAGCACTCAGGAGGCAGAGGCAGGCGAATCTCTGTGAGTTCGAGGCCAGCCTGGTCTCCAGAGCGAGTGCCAGGATAGGCTCCAAAGCTACACAGAGAAAGCCTGTCTCGAAAAACAAAACAAAACAAAACAAAAGAGTAGGGGTAAAATCAGCAGACCCAGAACCAGAGCTGCAACTTCATTCTGGGGCTTCAAACACAAGAGGAATTGCTATTACTTAAACTGAATATAGTCAGAAAGAAGGCAGTCTCTCCTCCACCTTAAGGGGAATCCCACCAAAACAAGGTTTCTGGGTTTTTGTTTTTGTTTGTTTGTTTTTGTTTTTTCAAGACAGGGTTTCTCTGTGGCTTTGGAGGCTGTTCTGGACTAGCTCTTGTAGACCAGGCTGGTCTTGAACTCACAAAGATCCGCTTGCCTCTGCCTCCTGAGTGCTGGGATTAAAGGTGTGTGCCACTAATTGCCCGGTTTATTTTTGGTCTCTTTTTAACATTTATTTATTGTGTATGTGTCTAGGTGTATGCACACACACATACCACAGCACATGTATGGAGGTCAGAAGATAACTCATGGGAATCAGTTCTTTCTTTTCTCTATGTGGAGTCTGGGAATTGAACTCTGGTTGTCAGGCTTGGCATCGAGCTGCTGAACCTTTGCTTTTTTGTTGTTGTTGTTGTTTGTTTGTTTGTTTTTAAGCCATGCTGGCCACCAATTCTCTATGTAGTCAAGGGTGATCTTGAATTCCCACTCTTCCTGTCTCTCTGGGATTACTGGTGTGTGTCACCATACCCAATCTCTTCTTGTAAACTGTGCATTACAAGCATGTGCCACCACACTTAATATTATTATTATTATTTTTGTGGTTCAGGATGGAACTCAGGTTTTTGTGCATGGTAGACACTTAACCAATTAAGCTACGCCCCAGTTAACACCTGGTTTTCAATTCATGCATGATGACTATGTGGGAGACTGAACGAGCTTTTCAGATTGCACCTGATGGTGATTTCCCTGACAGGCACTCACTGTTGGAATGGGCAGCCTCCTTTCATTCAGTCAGCTGGAACTGATGGACCTTTCCATCAGGCAGAGTGAACCTCTCCATACCAATGCAGACCCAACAGTGGAAATGAGTATCCTGGGAAAGATCTAGGCGGCAAATCACAATGCCTGCTGCATAGCTCCTTCTAGCACGCCTATGGTGATCTTAACTCAAGATACCCTGAGTGAACCGGCCATCTTAGTCTCTCAAGTTCTCCCCTTTCCTTACAAGAGAGAAGATAGAGGGTAGCTCTGGAGTCAGACTTCACCGGCCTGCATCTTGGCTCTACCATTTATCTCTCCATACCTCTTTATCCCTCTGTAACGGGGATAATAGTAACCATATTTCATAGAGTCAAATAAATGAATTGATACAATGTGCTTGATGACTGTGCCAGGCATATGGCCATAGAAGCACAGGCTTGGTGTTTTCCATGAAGTGCTGTCCAGAAGGGACAGTTACCTGTGATAGAATAGTGAATCCTCCCCAACACTCAGCACTTTGGTTTATTGAGGTCCTGAGTCATTTAAACTGCTATCTTCTTACCTGGATTTCCTTCCCCTCTCCTGCTGTTCTCATGACTTACCCCATGCTACCTTTTATCTGGATCAGTGGTCGTTGACCCGGGTCCAAGAGGACCTTCATGGGGCAAGAACGTTAAAAAGATAAGAAAGCCAAGTGCCTGAGCCGGTCATCATTAAGTGTCCCAGATCAAATGGTCTGCTCTGGCTACCTAGACTTCCATGTTCTGCTTTGGGCTGCACTTGGTTCATATTTAATGACAACATTCTTTAAGTTCTGATTGGCAGTCTTATGTGTCTTTGAGAGCTATTAAATTAATAACCACTTAGGTGCAGTTTGAGTAGTTAAAAATGTAGGGACTCTGGGGGAAGAGAATGAGGGCTGGGAATCTCTGTGAAACCCCCAGAACACCCACATTTCTAATCTTGTCTCTGTCCTATTCAGAAGATGTCAACTTCCTGGCCTGCCTGGAAGGTTTCTTCATGCCTGCAGTGTACCAGCTCTACTGCGAGAACCCATTCCTGTGGCTGCCGCCTGCCTTTCTCTCTGGCTTCTCTTTGCTACACAGCATCTGTCACTTCAATCCTTTCAGCATCATACTATTTTTAAACTCACTTTAAGAATCAAGGAATTGCTGTGCAACTGAGGACCAGCACCTGGGAGGTGGAGATAAGAGGTCAGGAGTTCAAATCCATCTGTTGCTGCATAGTGAGTGGAAACCAGCTGGGTTATGTAAGATACGGTTTCAAGAACATAAAATCAAAACAAAACAAAACAAAAAAAATCAGAGGATTCAGCCAGGCATAGTGGCACACACCTTTGATCCCAACACTTGGGAGACAGAGGCAGGAAGATCTGTGAGTTCCAGGACAGCCAGGGCTTATGTAGAGACCTTGTGAAGGAAAAAAAATATTCTTGATCCTCCAAACTGAAAATTATTTATCTTCAGAATTTCCCCTGAAGAGTTGTTTTTCATTAAAACCCTTACAGAAGCTGGACATGGTGGTGCATGCTTTTAGTCCTAGTACTCAGGAGGCAGAGGCAGAGGCAGGTAGATCTCTGATTTGAGGCCAGCCTGGTCAATAAAACAAGTTCCAGGATAGCCAGGGCTACACAGAGAAACCCTGTCTCTCAATGAACAAAAACAAAACACAACAACCTCAGAGTTATAAGCAAGATATAGGTTTATTCCTGTCCAAGACTGCAAGTCACCTGGAGGCAGGAGGACCAATCAGTCTGAGGCCAGCTTGAGAAAACAAGACACAAGCCTGGTGTAGTTGTAGGTGCCATTATCTCAACACTCAGCACTCAGGAAGCAGAGGCAAGCAGAACTCTATGAGTTCAAAGCCAGCCTAGTCTACATAGAAAGTTCTATGACAACCAGGACTATATAGAGAGACCCTGTCTCAAGTGATCCCCTCACCCCTCAAAAATCCCAACAAAACAAAAACGACAAGCTTTCACAGTGAATAATCAATATTTTTAAAATACAAATTTTAAGATCGCCTTGGGAGTGTTATGCTCTGAAATCCTTTATAATTTAAATTAAGAGCAAATGATCACAATGTTCTCACACCCATGACTTAAAGTGAATTTGGAACGTTCTTGTAGAAACGCTGGAGAGGGAGTAGTTCCCTGGAAACCTCACACCTGCACCCACACGTAGGAACACCAGAGCAGAGAAGCCAAAGTTCTTTTTAAAACCTCAAAGTTTAAAATGGGGCCGGGGGATTTGATGTAGCTCTGAACAAGGAGAATGTCTTGAGAAGTACTTGGCGAACTAGAAATTCGGATATTGAAAAACACAGAAGAAGCTCCCCCCCCCCCAAAAAAAAAGCAACCTCTCCTAAAACAAGAGATGGGTGTATTAGAGTCAATGGCTAAATCCCTTTCTGTTCAAAGACTAAATGACCGATTCAGACAAGGGTTCCTGGAGGCCGGGCTACTCGGATCTGCAGAGTCCCCAATGTCACTGGCCCCAAGCGGTAGGGTCACCCTCACAGTCCCTGCGCTCCCCTGTCCAGCATACCTGCCTTTGCTCCTCCTGTCGGCGTCGCGCTCACCCTGCCGGTCCAGTGCACCAGGGACACTGTCTCCACTGAACAGCGCCGTTGCGCTTTTATTTCAAGGGCTGAGGGACCACGTGCGGCCGCGAGGGGAGCCTGGGGGTTGTAGTTCCACGTCTGGCCCCGGGGACGCTGTTCCAAGGGCTTGAATCCTAAGACTGTGCCCTAGTTGCTCCTTCCTGGGTGTGGCCTGTGCCTGCACCTCGTGAGCACTTACCGTATTGCTCCTAGAGTTCTGGAGTTCTTTCTGCCCAGGAACTGCAAGAAACGGGCCTTGGTGGCATTGGATGTGACATTTGAGACGTTGTGTCCCAAGCATGTGAAGCATCGCGGCTGCCCAGCCGGTACAAGACTCTCTCCAGGCTGATGCTGCTGCCCCAACCTGGCACTCTCTCATAGAAAAAAAGAGAAGTGAGAGGGTTTTAATTGTAGATTGTAGGCTGGTGGTTGCGCACACTTTTAATCCCTGCACTGGGAGACAGAGGCAGGCAGACCTCTGAGTTTGACGCCGAAGTGGCCTGGTCTGCAAGTTCCAGGAAAGCCAAGACTATACAGACAGGGCAACCAGTCCTCTGGTTTCAAACCCTGTCTGAAAAAACAAACACAAAACAAACACAAAACAAAACAAAATAAAAAACAATTATGGACTGGAGAGATGGCTCAGTGATTAAAAGGGCCTATTGCTCTTGCAGAGGACCAGGGTTCAATCCTCAGCAGGCACACCCAGTTTCACTCTCCAGCACTCTTATGGTGTCTCACAACTGGCTGTTAATTTCAGTTCTAGGGGATCCAATGCCTCCTGCATACATTCAGCCACAAATATAAAATTAAAAAAAAAAAAAAAGAAACAATGCGTTAGCTGTAAACACAGACAGGAGGCTTTCTGCCCTGTTCTGGAGAACAATTGAAAGACCTTTGAAAGGGAAACAAGAATTTTTAATCAAAACACCCCTACATCTCTACTTTCTGGATCAAGTCTTTTCTTAGTCTCCTGAAGCCCAATTGGACCTCAAACTCTGTCTAGGATTCATTTAAACTCCTTATCTCCTGCCTCCACCTCCCTAATATTGGGATTCCAGGTGTGTATCACTGTGGCTGGAGTCAAATCCAGGGCCTCATGCATGCTAAGGTCTGCGCACTGATGGAGCTACATTCCCCACCCATGCCTGGCTCTTCACGTGTTTGTAATGCCAGGCTCTTTGCTCAGAAATCAAGAACACAGCTGTAAACAAGCTCCCAGCTCTCTTGGTGATGTGACTAGATCTCAATTTTCCATGAAGGGCCATGGCTGATGCTTGCTATTTTATGTAGGGAAAATGTGTCCAGGTGTCCTTCTAGTTTGCAAAGTGCTTTTGACTGCATTGTAGTTCTTTGTATGTGTGGGGCTTGAGAGATTATAACCAATAATCAAGCACTCTGTCAAGTGCTTTCTTTGCCTGCACATCCCAGTTTTTTTTTTTTTTTAAGATTTATTTATTTATTATGTACACAGTATGTCTGCAGGCCAGAAGAGGGCACCAGATTTCACCACAGATGGTTGTGAGCCCCCATGTGTTTGCTGGGAATTGAACTCAGGACCTTTGGAAGAGCAGGCAGTGCTCTTAACCACTGAGCCATCTCTCCAGCCCCCATCCCAGCTTTTTAACATTTAATTTATAAAACAAACCCATGTGGTGTGCACTTAAAAAACTTTTTAAAAACTAATTTATTAATTTATTTGTATGAATGTTTTGTCTGCATATGTGTGTATGTGCATCACACGTATGCCTGGTACCCAAGGAAGTCAGAAGGTATTCTGAAACTGAAGGTGCAGATGGTTGTTAACTACCAGGTGAGTGCTGGGACTTGAACCCAGGTCCTCAGATAGAGCGATCAGTCCCCTTAATCTATGAGTCATTTCTCCTGGTCCTGTGCATTCTTAATTTTTTTTGAGACAATATCAAATACTATAGCTCTGACTGGGATTAAAGATATAAGCTAACAATACAGCCGGTTCTGTATGTGTTTTAAAAATAATTTATATACTATTAGTGAAGAAGAAGAATCATTTCATTTTATGGTTCAGAAGCTGAGTCTGAAAGAGCTTAAGTAATGTTACAGAAGATGTTGAGTAGTTGGGTTGTAATTTCATTGGTCTGGACATTTGTGGTCTTTTATTCTCTCCAACTGAAGTCCTAGTGTCAAAACCAAGGCCTTTGTCTTAGTTAGGGTTTCTATTGCTGTGATGAAACACCATGACTAAAAGACAAGTTGGGGAGGAAAGGGTTTCTTTGGCTTATATTTCCACATCACTGTTGGTCATTGAAGGAAGTCACGACAGGAACGTAAGCAGGACAGGAACCTGGAGGCAAAAGCTGATGCAGAGGCCATGGAGGGGTGTTGCTTACTGGCTTGTTCCTCATGGCTTGCTCAGCCTGCTTTCTTAGAGAACACCGGACCACCAGCCCAGTGATGGCACCATCCACAGTGGACTGGTCCCTCTTGCATCAATCACTGATTAAGAAAATGCCTTCCAGCCCTGATATTATGAAAGCATTTCTTCAATTAAGGTTCCTTCATTTCAGATAACTCTAGTTTGTGTGGTAAGTTGACATAAGACTAGCAGCATAGCCTTGTACATTAAAAGCTTTTTTTTTTTTTTTTTAAAGTACAGGATCTCATGGTTGAAGTTGTAGAGATCCACTGTCTCTGTCTTCTGAGTGCTAGGATTAAGGGTGTGTGCCACCACAACTGCCTGTTTTGTTTTTTGAAAGGCTCATATATATCCTAGGTTGGCCTCTGTCACAACCATATGTATGACACAGTGACCAGTTTTAAGTGGTTCTGGGGATGGAACTCAGGGCTTTTTACATGGTATTCAAGCACTCTACAAGATAGCTCAGTGACAAAGACCTTTGCCTTTAAGCCTGACAAACCAAGTTCAGTCCCCAGGAGCCACACAGTGGAAGAAGAAAGTTGATTCTCACAATTTGTTCTTTGGCCTCCATAAGCCCACAGTGGCATATGTGATGTGCATGCATACACACACACACACACACACACACACACACACACACACACACACACACACACACACACACGATAAATGTTAAAAAAAAATATTAAGTGCTGTAGAGATGGCTTTGTGGTTAAGGGTACTCACTGATTGCTCTTCCAAAGGATGTGGGTTCCATTCCTAGAGCCCACAGGGTGACTTACAACTGTCTGTAACTCCAGTACCAAGGTATCCAATGCCCTCTTCTGGCCTCCACAGACACTGCGTGCATATGGTGCACAGAAATCCCATAACCATAAAATAAAATAAAATAAAATAAAATGTTTAAACTTTTTTAATACACACACACTCCAAATGTTATTGAGGGTGTATTAAGAGAAGGATCCTGGTGCAGCCACTGTGGAAATCAGTGTGGAAGTTTCTCAGTAAACTAAACATAGAATACCAGACAGATATGGTGCTGCATACCTGTAATCCCAGCACTTGGGAGGTGGAGGTAGGAAGATGAGTTCAAGGTCAGCCTAGGTCACATAGACCTCATTGCACTCCCCCCCAAAGGCAAACAAACAAATAAGACCTATCATGTGATCCAGTTGTAGCACTCCTGGGACTGTACCACAGAGACACATGCATATCCATGTTTACTGCTCAACTATTCACCACAGCCAAGCTATGGAAACAGTCCAGATGTCAGATGAATGGGTAAAGAAAATGTGATGCTTTCATTCAGCCATAAAGAAGAATGAAAGTATGGCACTTATGCGAAAATGGATAGAACTGGAGATCGTCATGTTAAAAGAAATAAACCAGATTCACAAAGACCATTTCCTTTGATTTACAGAACCTAGATTTATACAAATATATGTCCTAGTACAAGGGGGGCTATTTGGGAAAAGAGAGAGTTCAAAGGGAGTGGAGGGGAAGGGAACAAGAGAAAGTAAGGGGGACAAAGAAAAATATTTCTCACATGAGGAAACTAGATTTTTTTGAATTTACATTTAGTAGTATAAAAGGGGTCTATTTGAGGGGAGAAAAGGGACCAGTGGGAGTTGGGGGTTATGGAAGTATGTGTGTGGTAAATTTCAAGAAAGTACAATGATATATATGCATGAAAATGTATATATGTGTGCATACGTAATACAATTACCGTATGTTCCATAAAAAAGATAACACTCTTTCCAGAAGCCAAGTATAAAGCCCATTGCAGAGGTGAGACACCTCTGGAGTTGTTGGTTGGGTATGTACATGCTAGGTGGGCACTCACCAACAAACACTCTGTCTGTCAATGGAGCTATGTGCCCATAGTATTTCCAAGAGTTGTGGTAGCTCACAAGTGACTCAGTTTCTAGCTGGAGTCTATTCTGGCTTATAAGGCATTAGAGTTCAAGCTTGCTTCTTTCAGTCTCCTTGAAAGCTGTGAGAAAGTTCTGATTAAGCCCATGGGAAAGAACATATTATCTAATTAACAAGCTTCTGATGCCAGCCAAAAGGCACATAGTGATAGGGAATGAAGCTGCTTGTTGCTAGCAGGCCTCACATGATAGTGAGCCTGGCTGCTCCTTGTTTCAAGGATAGTGCAGAAAGCTGGTTAATTGACTATGCTGCTCTTTGTTCTGCTTTGCCTCTACTCTGTACATAAGCAGGGTCTAAATTAAACTCAGGGCTGTCCGGTGTGCTGAAAGGCATGGACCGGGCAATCCTTCCAAATCTATCCTGTGTTTCTGTCTCATTTTCTTTTATCTGCCTTTACCCAATCCTCACGCCCCTACTCAGGCAACCCAGCTGACTCAGAGCAGGCTCTGACAAGTTGTCCCTACTGTATGCCATACTTCATTCCTTTTTTATAGTTGATTAATATTCTACCATAAAGGATAAACCTCATGGTATCTATTAGTTGATGGATTTAGGTTGTTTCTATTTTGGTTACTATGGCTGTTGGTCTTAAACCTCCTGAAATTTTGTGGTATCATGTCTTCTTCATCTCCTCCTCTTCCTCTTTTTCTTCTTTCTTTCTTCTTCTTGACATTGTTTCTCGTGAAACTTACTTTGCAGACCAGGCTGACCTTGAATTTAGGGAGATCTACCTGCCTCTACCTCCCCAGCACTGGGATTAAAGATGTATACTACCATGACCTGAAAATCCCCTTTTCTTTTTTTAAAGAGAGAATTGTTTAGTATCAGGAAAGGGAGCAGTGGCTGAGCGGTATCTTTAGTTTTAGACAGAGTTCTCAATTATGGAGCCCTGGCTGCTGGGAATTCCCTTATGTGGACCAGTCTGTCCTCCAGAGTATGTCTCTGCCTCCTCAATACTGGGATTAAAGGAGTGCACCATCACTCCTGGGGCCTTTTTTCATTACTAATAAACACTATTATTATTATTATTATTATTATTATTATTATTATTATTATTATTATTGAGTTCGTGTGCACTCTAATGTATATGGTGTGAGTTTGGGCAGGGAGGAGAGGACAACCTGTGAGGTTCTGGGGACAGTTCTCAGGCCATTACGTTAAGCCATCTCACTGACCTGTGGTTTGTTTTTCAGATAGTGTCTTGTTATACAACCCTGGCTGGCCTTGGACTTATAGGTAATTTTCCTTGTCTTAATTTTTTTTTTTAAAGATATACCCATGTAATTTTATTTTTCGAGTCAGGGTTTCTCTGTATAGCCCTGGCTGTCCTGGAATTCACACTGTAGACCTGGCTGGCCTTGAACTCACAGAGATCTGCTTCCCTCTGCCTCCCTGAGTGTTGGGATTAAAGGCATATACCACCACCACCTGGATATTCATCTAATTTTTTACGTGTATGAGTGTTCTGCCTATATGTATATATGGGCACCATGTGTGTGCTTGGTTACTGAGGAGGTCAGAAGGCAGCATCAGAGTTCTGGGGACTGGAGTGACAGATGATTGTGAATACCCCCCCCCCCAACTCCCCAGGTCCTCTGTAAGAGTTGCAAGGGCTCTTAATGGGTGAGCCACCTCTCCAAATGCCTTGCTTCTGCCTTCTATATGCTGTTGTGTATTTATTCAGTGGGTTAGCTTATAGAATGCTGGCCTCTCTTTGGTTCCCCAGAGATCCCAAATTCTTGCCAAGATTGGGGGTTTCCATGCTCCCAGGATGCTTTCCATCCCACTGACTTCTCCATCCTTTTAATGCAAGAGGGTTCTTCTTTCATACTCTTCCGTTTCGGGGGCGGGGAGGGGTGCTGCCTTCCTCCCCTATGGCCAGCACCTTCTCTTCTGAGCACATCTCAGAGTGTTTGTTCTTTTCTGTTCATTGGGACCCTTGAGTCCCTACCCTCCATACATGGCTGAATTGGTATGGATTGATATGGAAAGCAGACTAGCCTGACTAACAGATGACGTGCAGTCCTGTAGTCTCAGAACAGCCATCACCTCGGTGGGAGAAGGATGACTTCCTGTAGCGGGTGTTAACACAACAAAAGGGTGGCTAAGTGGGAAAGCTAACAGCTTGTGGGGACTCTGAGGACTGTCATGCTCTTTCAGAGCAAAAAGGAGACTCCCTAGCAGGGGTTAGATCTGGAGAACTTTGTCTTTCTGCGGAGCCTGTGACTTCAGATTCATTCATAACACCTTTTTACATATGATCACCTACATTGCTTTGCAATAATCTAGTAGTGGGGAAACCCTTTGAAAATGCAAACCTGGTTTGATCATCAGCATGGGAAACTATCAACATACCATTGGTTGTTGGCAGAAGAGAAAGTTAATATTAACTTTGATTGGCAGGGTTTCTTTGAGAATATTCAAGTATACACAGAAACAAAAAGTTTCTTTTGAAGAATGCTCACTCCGCGCTAGCTATTGTGTGCATGAAACACACATGTGAGTTATAGTCCATTTGCCACAGCTTCTTAAACATCCCTAGGCACAGCCTATTACCAAGAATGTATTATGGAAACTTACCACTAGATGGCAGAAATTGCTTTTTCTTTTATTGTCTGCAAGTTTCTTGGAACTTTAGCAATCAATTTAATTATTAGGTCTGGAGAGATTGGTTAGTGGTTAAAAAGCTTGGCTGTTCTTCCAGAGGACCCAAGTTCACCCCTGTGGCAACTTACAATGATTTGTAACTGGAGTCCCAGGGGTATTGTGCACCCATTTTTGTCCCCTGCAGGCACCTGGTGCACAGACATACATGCAGGCAAAATACCCAGAGGAATAAAATAACTTTAAACATTTTACCCAAGCACTGGTTCTCTGAGTTTTGAGCATGAATATGAGACAGATAATTTTGATGAGAATACAGGGCTGAGGATCTAGCTCAGTGGTAAAATGACACTCTAATGTGTACAAAGCCATCAGTGGGACTTCCAGGACAGCCCAAATAAAAATGCAGCAGATGGAAGTTGTGCCAGATGAACACCCATAACCCCAGTGCCAGGAGTTCAAGGACATCAGGTCAAGTAAGCCTGGACTATATGAGATCCTGTTTCAAAACAAAACACTTCAGACAGCATACTCAATGGTACTGACTTCTTGCAAAGCAGAAGAGAATCAATGATCTTATTTTATGGGCCAGGATGTCTCCAAGGGTAAAGGAGCCTGTCCCCAAACCTGATGACCTGGGTCCAATCCCCAGGACATGGGGTAAAAAGAAAGAACCAACTTCCCCAAATTGCCCTCTGACCTCCAGGTTCCATGGCATGCACACATACACATGCATACACAAACATGTACACACAGGCAGTAAAAATCATGTTTTAATTTGTGTTTTCTTTTATGAGTTATGCTGCTGACAAAAAAAAGACTTCCCTGAGAATTGATGAAATGGGTGAAATTTGAAGTATAATTTGCAACAGCTGAGGGCTAACTATCCAGGACCGGAGTGTGCAGGCCGCTCCTAAGCCTTCGGGGAATGTAGTTGATCCTGCCCTTGGACTTCTTTCATATTCTTCAGCACACTGTCAGCCTCAGCCAGTGGGCACACTCAGATCCCAGCTCTCAGAACTGTTGGCACTGCCCCCTTTGGCCAGCTCCCAGAATATTCCAGAGTCTTCCTCCTCACTCCTGTGTTCCATCTCTCAGGTTAGACATCTTGCTATAGGGGGAACTGTGTTTCCTCTGAAAGAAAAGCCTAATTCAATATTTGATGTGTTTAAAGGTGGACCAGGAAGGCACGGGAAAACCAAACAAGAACAGTATTTATTTAGCCCTCCGGTCTGTGCTGAAGGGAAAATGCCAGGCTGGGAATACAGCTACATATGCATTGGCATGTCTAGGAGGGCAAGAGTAACAATCAAGATACTCCACATTAACACATACATACATGGATACTGATCTGAGATCTGGAGGTTTTTGGAGGTCCTTCAAATCTGTGCTTTGACCCTTTAATGATAATGGAGGTTCTATGGGGCTTGAAACCACTGTGGGGAAGTACCAAGCTGTGTTAATCACCTGTGAGAGCCTCTGGGGGGAGCATATCCTGTTTTAACACTGTCTGGGAAAGGGCCAGAGGCAGAATGTATGCTTTTGTTTGTTTTTGACACAGGGTTTCTCTGTGTAGCCAAGTCCAGGAACTTGCTTTGTAGGTTAGGCTGGTCTTGGAGATCTACCTGCTTCTGCCTCCCAAGCACTGGGATTAAAGGTGTGGGCCACCACACCTGGCAGAATGTATGTTTTAATACTGTTCAAAATGTTTCTTGTGTATGTAGGCAAAATTTTATTTCATTTGGCTTAGGTGATTATTTATTTATTTATTTATTTATTTATTTATTTATTTATTTATTCATCACCAGAATTTAGTTCTGGTCTTTTCTGTCTTCTTACTTGACATGGGCCTGGTCAACCTGTCTCCAGCCTCCACTGGGCACTTGAGCTTCTTTATTTCTCCAGGTAGGAGAAACCTACCTGAACTCTCTCTCCACACTCCAGGCCCACAATTGTTTCTTTCTGATGTTTATCTGGGGCCTCTTGTTTCTTCACAACCTGACTTCGATTTCATTATCACCAGGGAAGAAGGCATCACTTTGCCTGAGCTCCCGAGTGTTCCCTACATAGAACCTATGTCTTGGGTATTCTCTGTGCAGCCTGGGCTGCACCCACACTGCTCACACTGTATTAGCTGGGCCTGGACCTGCCTCAGGTAGAACTTGCCTCTCTTGCAGCTCTCGCCGTTGGTTTATGGCAGCGCATCTAAAGTACCCTGCTGTCCTTTCCAGTTCTTTAACTTTGGGATCTTGGTCCATGTGCCCTTCCACTGGGGGCCAGTGTCTCATTTCAGCCACTCTCTGATCAGGTGGCTGCCTGTGCTCTTAGGGCTATCAAGCTCACCGTCTCCAAAACTGGAGGGAAGAGGTGCCCTATCACTTGTGTTCCACAGTTTTCCATCTACATTCCAAAGTCTCTAATACTTGTTCATCATCACTCTTTTGCAGGTTCCCTGCTGGGTCCAGGCGTATGTCTATGGAGCTAGGGTGGGGAACCAAGGCTGGGGACAAACAATGTCTCTTCTTTTACCTTCTTCTTCACCCCAAGACCACCATGAAATAGTTTTCAAGCAATCACTTTCTCTTTGGGTCAAAGTGCACCTACAGTCAGGTCAACCCTTCCTTTAGATCTTATCCAACAGCATTGACTTGGTAGAAGGCACATCTGGCTCAAGCAGGAATCTCAATTCTATTCATAATGATTTCCTGTGTGGGGACTGTCTATTGGTAGGTCTGCTCCCATTAGTTTGTACCTTCCCAGAATATGAGTTTCTGGATGGGTAGTTTTGGTTTTTCTATCTGCAGCATGCAATACCTTGTCTATGACATGGCTGGTCTACAATAAACACTTCTGAAAGAACAAACAAACCCAGACAACTGGCATAGATAGCAAAGGCAACAGGTAGTTTCATGAAAGGGAAACTCCATAGCATAAGCAAAGGAAGGTGCTCTCAAGCAGGTCCTCTGTCTTACTAAAGATCCTAAGACGTCAGATGGGATGGGAAAGGCCCTCCATGAAAGCACTTTCCAGACAGGCTTCATTCTCCAGTCCTGAGAGAGTCACACATGGCACCATTGTGTTCCTTGGTGGGTTTTATTGTGCACCTACCAGTTGGGAAAAACAAACAACCAAACAAACAAACAAAAACAAAACCAAGAACAAAAAGCATGAAAGGATATGGAATGGCAAAACATATTGATCAGAAAGGGGAAAGCAGGTGGCACTCGGGGACAGATCTTTTTACATCATCCCATGTCAGGAAAACATGGTAAACATGAGGTTCAACACACGTAAGTGTTTAGAGTAGAAGTGAGAGTCAGACTATGGCAGGGATTCGTGAGTTTGGGAGGTGGGGTGTTCCTTCTCTTGTAACTTTAGAATAACTCTGATGTCATGTGGCAGACTATTCAATAGAAATGACCTCAGCTGGGAAAAGAATTTAATTGCGTAACTGTGACTTCGTTTTCTACACTCACTGAGGGACAAACCTGTGAATCACAGCCGAGGCAGATACTGATCAAGGAGTGTGTAAGGCAGACAGAAGTATTAATTATACTTGTTGTGTTTATAATAAGGCTTCATATTTACCTCAAGGCATGACTGTAGCAGACACAGAGAAAAGTAAGAATACTCCAGCAGGCTACAGGCATTCTGCAACCTCACAAATAAGCACAGTCACCAGAATCATTTCAGATGAGGAGTCAATGTTTAGCTTCAGAGGGACGGGAGAAAGATGAAACGGCTAGCCAAAGACCACCCAATGGATTCGAAGTTCCTCTAACTCCCTCTAGCTCCTAACTCTTTTCCTGTTCATGGCAGTACCTCCCCAGCTGGAGAATGCTATACTGTAGAATCGCTGAATGGAACATATGTGTTGTTATACGTTTTGGTGTTCCTGTTTTGTATACACAGAAAAACAGAAACTAAATGACTAGCAAGCATCAGGACAGATGGGACAAAAGGGAGAGGCTGGAGTCACAATGATGCCCCCTTGTTACAAGTGCCTCATTTGTTTCCTATTTCAAGTTCAGATAACTCAGCCTGTCTAAAGTCCACCAGAAAGCCAATCAGCCGACCTTCTAACCTCCTCATCTTCCATCAACCAGGACGTGTTGGGGATCTACTTGCTCCTGTTTGACATAGTAACTATGCTGTGGGGAGCGGCAAAGCAGGACCAGACGAGGACCCTGCCACCCTGTGCTTGTAATCTAGGCAGAGAGATAGGACAAAAATACATGACACAGTTACAGAATCTGACAGAATGTAATAAAAGTGCTAAATTGTGTGGTACAGACAATTAGAGAACAAGACAGTATATAATAAAGTGCTAATTGTGTGGTACAGACAATAAGTATAATAGGAGTTCAGTGAGGGATGGGTGAGTGTGGGCTGCAGTCTTCAGGGAAGGCTTCTCATCATGTCAGTGCTGCCGTGTTTACCCAGGGCATGATGGGAAATGGAATATGAAATAGAAGATGGATTAAGTTCAGGAGAATGACGCTGTGCTGGCACAGCTCTTCTCAAGAGAGGGCAGAAAGAGAGTCTTTTGAGAGCTGGCATTCTCTATGAAAAGAAAATCAAATACAGAGAAACCTTATTTCTATACTGGCTGTGTATTAGGTATGCCACAGAAAAATTTCCACAGAAACTTAAAATCACACTTTATCCTATCTACTTATTTTGGGGGCATATGTGTAAGTATATGTGTATATATGTGTTCATGTGTGTGTGCATGTATGTGCAAGAATGTGGAGGCAAGAGGTCCAAATTGAATGTTCTCTGTTGTTCTCCATCTTATCGTTATTTGTTCATTTATTATTTTTCTGTTTATGAGCGTTTTGCCTGCACGTATGTCTGTGCATCATGCGGATGCCTGGTGCCCAAGAAGGCCACAGGAGGATGTCAGATCTCCTGGAACTGGAGTTACAGATAGCTGGAACTTCCATGTGAGTGCCGGGAGTTGAACTTGTGTCCTCTGGAACAGCAGCCAGTGCTCGTAACAGCTGAGCCAATTTTCCAGCTCTTCCATCTTAGTTTTTGAGGTAGGGTTTTGCTGATTCAGCTTCATGGGCTGACCAGCAAGCCCAAATGATCCTCTTGTCATTGCCTCCTCAGTGCTGAAACTGCAAACATGAGCCATGTGGCTGCTGGGAATCCAAATTCAAGTCCTCATACTTGACTGTCAAGCTCTGACAGAGCCATCTCCCTGGCCCCCCAAATAATATTTAATTTATTTATTAAAACCATTTAAAAAGATGTCTTTTGTTTTATGTGTATGACTATCTTGCCTGCATGTATGTGATGCATTAGAACCCCGAAACTCTTTTTATTAGTGCTGTTCTATGAATTTACCATCAAGTCTCCTACACGGCCCCTGACCGATACAGGAATGATAATGATATCTAATCACACACAGGCAAAAAAACCTCTTCCTTGTGGGATCCTGTCAAAGGCCTGAGTCTGAGATGGGGATCACCCCAACCCTGGCCTGGTTAGAGTTGTGTGGAGGATGGGGTTATTGGGGGTAGAGGTGGGGGTAGGGGTTAGAAAACATGTGTAGAGGACTTTGGAATTTTGGGTCCAGTGGATTTTCCATTTCTAAAATGAGAACAAAGTAGTCTTCTTTTCCAGGAACTTTATATAGAGCCATCCTGAAAGGGGCTTTTCTCTGGAACATTCCAACACTAAACCACATTACTTTCTCATCCTATGACTCGGTGTCTCCCATTTCCTAGATTTTGACTAGCATAGAGTCTTAAAATATACATGTTTCAACCCCTTCTAGTTGATAACTTTCTATTTTAGCCCTTCCCGTCTCACTTTTTGTTTTTTACGTTGGCTCAGTGAAGACACAACTCGGTACTCTGAGAACACAGAAGTGATCGTTAAGACTTAACTTTAGTCAACACAGGGGCATGTTTACTTCTTCAAAATTAAGAAAAAGGTTCAAGACAAGATTTCTTGTAGCCCAGGCTGACCTTAAACTCACCATATTGCTGAAGATGGCAATGACCTTCTGACCATCCTGTCTCCATCTCCCAAGTGCTGGGATTGCAGGCATGTACCACCATGCCCAGATTTATCAGTGCTGGAGACTGAACCCAGGACTTCCTTTTCTGTATGCTAGGCAAGCAGTCTACCAACTGAGCTACCATCTCCAGCCCTTGCTTTTTCTTTCTTTCTTTCTTTTTTTTTAAAGATTTATTTATTTATTATGTATACAACATTCTGCCTCCATATATGCTTGCATGCCAGAAGAGGGCATGTGGTTGCTGGGAATTGAACTCAGGACCTCTGGAAGAACAGTCAGTGCTCTTAAGCTCTGAGCCATCTCTTCAGCCCTCCAGCCCTTGGTTTTTTTTTTTTATATAAGTTTTGAAAATTATTTATTTATTATTTCATGTATGGCGTATATGGCATGTGTGTGTATATGAGTGTGTGTGTGTGTGTGTGTGTGTGTGTGTGTGTGTGTGTGTGTGGTGCAGACCAGAGGACTACTTCTGGGGATGGAACTTGAGTCATTAGCAAGAACTTTCAACTCCTGAATTATTTTGCCACTTGTTTGACTCTTTTTGAAGAAAATCCCTATAAAAAAATTCTTCTGGAGGCTTGGAGTTATAGTTCAGTGGTAGGATGCTTGCCCGGCATGTGTGGGCCCTACGTCATCACTCCCACCAGAAAACTTCCTTTGCTGAGATGGGCAGCAAGATGCTTGACAGGACATCCTGGACATTCCTGTCTTCTGACTAATCTGTGAGGAATAACCCCTCTGCGCTCCATTTTCACTGAGTGATGTAATACATTGCTCAGCTGGAGAAGGAGGGGCTTGAATAACACAACTTAGTACTTCTGAAAACATGGCAGACCAGCTCTCTCTTTTACTATGGCCACACTGAACAGCTTGACAAAATGTGGCAGTAATTTAAAGCGTTCATACAGAACCACTGTCGACAAAAGCAAGGGAGGCGGTCCCCTGGAGGTAGGCGGGAAACTCAGAGGTGTGTCAACGAGGCTGCTCCTGCTGCAGGGTGTGTTGATAAGCCCTTGGATCCAGAGACAGGAGGCCACATAGGGACAGCACTGTCAGCCTCAGGCTGAGGGTTGTCAGGGTACCGAGATTTAACGAGCAAAAACACAGTTGTGATTTGAATGGGAACCATTCCTCTTACTCACATGTATGTCGCCCCCAGTTGGTGATGCTATTTTGGAAGATTGTGGAACCTTCAAGAGGTGACGCAATCCCTGGAGGAAATGGGTCACTGAGGGACTGGCCTTGAGGCTTTATAGCCTGGCTCCGCTTCCTGTCCATTCTCCACTTCTGGAGTAGGATGCAATATGACTAGTGGCTTCCTACTCCCTACGCTGTGTTTTCCCCAGTTGTTTCTGTGTGTTCCTCACCATGATAGATGGATCCCTGAACTGTGAGCCAGCAGAAACCTCGACTCCCTTAATTTGCTTCTTATTAGGCATGCGATCACAGCATTGACATAAGTAACTAGTGTATCAGTTAAATCTGAATTTCAGATCAACAGCACAGCATATCAACAGTATAAATGAATGTTGTGCCATTTATTTGAAATTTAAATTTAACTAAGTATCCTTTTGTTTTCCTTCTTCGAGGCAGGATTTCTCTGTGCATTCCTGGCTGTCCCGAACTCATTCTGTAGACCAGGCTGGCCTCGAACTCAGAGATCCACCTGTCTCTGCCTCCCGAGTGCTGGGATTAAGGTGTGTGCCACCACTGCCTGGTGAAGCAGAACAGAAAGTTGGGAAGGGTGGCTGGAGAGATGGCTTAGAGGTTAAGAGCACTAGTTGTTCTTGCCGAGGCTCCCAGTGTCCATTCCAGGCTGCTCACAACCATTTGAGGCTCCAGTTCCAAAGGATCTCATCCTCTGGCTGGTATCGGTGGACATTCACACTCATGTGCATGTACTCACACATGGACACACACATACAGTTAGAAATAAATCTTAAAAAGAAAGGTATGGGACACAATAAATGATAGTGCTCTCTTTGAATCATAGTCTTGAACCTAAATATGCTTAAAATGTCTCAAAATATATAAAGCAAAATGTGATGTCTCTGTGAGGACAAATGGCATCATGTAAGGCACATCAAATTAGAAATAAGATTGGGGTTATGGTCTCTGTTTTGACACTTCGTCACTCAGACCTTATGATTAGACTATATACTTCCAGAATTTGCTCTAGTTTAAAAACAAACAGCCCAATCCCAAATCATTTTATGACTTATGACATACTCTTGACAGATTAAATTGTGAGAGTTCAAATTCAAACCCGAGCTCTGTGATTGGCTACCTTTGTGATCATGAGCAAATTAACTTCTCAAAGCATCAGCTTCTTCATCTTCAAAATAGAAAATACATTTATATTAGTCAGTGTTTTGGAGAAAACAACAAAAGCCAATTCTTAAATAAGTAGAAAGGCGATTTGTTTAAAAAAATATTGGGTGGATCAGAGAATTGTTGAGTAGATTGGAAATTTAGCCTGAGGGTAAACCTGAAGGAGAAAAGAACCCAAAACAAACGAAGCCATAGATCTAATGGAAGACTTCTGCTGTGCTAATCTGAACGTCTAGGTCAGAAGTACCCTATTATAACCCCTGACAAGCTTTTCCATACAAAGCCAAACACTTCTACCTCCCCTTCATCAGCAAAGATGGAAAGTCTGTGCAGAGTCTTTTTTTTTTTTTTTTTTTCTCAGTTAGAATCTTCTAATATACAGACACCCTTCACTGGCAGCAGCTAATGATGTGTCCAAATGCTAGCTGCAAGAGAGCCTGGAAATTGACATTCTGACTCCTAATTTAGTGATGACTCATAACGTAGAGATTTATCCAAATATAGAGAGGAGAACCAAAAGATGATAGGCTGCCATAAATAGGGATAAATGCCTACATTGACAATAACAAGAATGGCAACAACATCTACTATTTAGAATTTGAGCCTTCCTCTATTTAGGGAATCCATCATCTTCTAAGTCCATGGGGGAATCTTTATTCCACAGAAGATTAAAAAAAAAAAAGAAGCCTAGATACAGATTCAGTTAAAATCTTGCCAGCCAGCATATGGGTGTGAGACATAAGGCCACATAATGGATGTTCTTGTCCTGAGTCTAATGGCACTCTGGATGATGTAAAGAAACAGGGCAGTTTGATAGTTATTTTAGGAATATTGATGTTTAAAATTGTCAGTGTCCAAGGTCCAATGGCACTAATGACAACGGGACCCAGAGTCCAGCATCTCTTGTTAGCTTAATGAACATCTTTTCCCTTGTCTTAAAAATGGGTGTTCTTTCTCTTTCAAGGATGTATGTATGTATGTATGTATATATAGATTAAATAAGAATTGCATACAAAAATGGCCTCTGGGAAACAATAAAACCCTTTGTACATACAATTCACTGTTCTCTTCTCCTATCACAAACACCAGCCTTGGGAACATTGTATAATGCTGGGAATTCCAGAAGAAAAAGAACAATCCACTTAAACCATAAGAGAACATACACAATGTGGAAGAGATGCATCCATCTGGCCATCATGTAGGGAAAGGTTCTAAATGCACCCTGCATTTGTTCACTGGGGTAAATGACAGCCAACAACACATTTTTATTCCATCCATATCACCTGTTTGGCCAAGTTGATTGTTCCACTATTATTATGCTTAGTGCACAATTGAGACGCTTGAATTTCAGCTGTAATAAAACTTCTGAATATATTCATTTGAGGATCCAGATAAGGCTGAGTCAAAATTCTCTGGCATATTATAGTTTCTCTCAGTTTAAAGGAAAAAAAAAAAAAAAGAAAAAGCTCAAGACACTTCAAAGACACTTCACTGCCAGATCCATATGTGGCAGGAATGTGCAGCTGCTGTATCAGAGCCTTGGGTTTTATGTATTTTTGTCTTTATCCTCATGCTCTCCTATTGCTGCATTGCCTCCCATGTAGGATTTATGTGTGGCCGCTGCTTCTTTCAGTAGCATTAGAGTGGAGTGTGATGGTGGGAGAGATTCTCAGATCTCTAGAGCCCGGCCATCCATGTGCTGGTAAAACACTCTGGGAGAGGAAATGAGACCTGCTGATTGAGAGCATTTGTCAATTAATGTGGTGTCAAGATTCCCACCATGATCAGTTCTAAGTCACCAAAATAGGGTCAATGAACTTGGAGTGGGGAAGAGACAGGTGGAATTAACCCACTATAGCTTCCAGCATTGCATTGCCTGTGGTGGATGACATTTGCACTTTTTGATTGAATGCATTTTTATTAGCATATGTTAATTTCACATGATAATGGCTGTGATGATTACTACATGCCAGGAACTGTCTTACTCTGCATAGTCTCCATATATCAACTCATTAAATTTTCCCTGTTACATCACTACCCTCAGTATAGGCACCCACGTCACAGGGAACTTAAACAACATACCCAGCGTCACTCAGCCTGGGAAACATCTGGGATCCAGGCCTAAGCGCTAACCTCTGCACTTCACAACTCTGACCTACAGCGATTATGTAAGGGTAGACGAGGGCGGGAGCTATGGAGGGCATTCCAGGCTGAGGCAACAAGGAAGGCAAAGGCTTGAGCTTCATTAGGAAGATAAGACATAGAGGCATTGATCACATAAGGGTGTTTCCCCTCTCATCACAGAAAGTTTTTTTTTTTTTTTTTCCCAAGAGAATATTTAGGAAGTAATGAATCAACTCAAATTCTTATAACTGTAGTGTTTCCAAATGGCTGCTGTCCAAGCAGTCTTCCTACCGAATTGTTGGCTGAGGGCTACTTTAAATACATACCCAGAAGAAAGACTATGAATCCTCTGATTAATCGGAATTCTGGAATTCATCTCAATGAATGTTGTTTGAGGCCAATGTTCTAAGATGGATTTCAATGTAAGGGAGCATTTCCAGAAGACTGTTATTTGATATAACCATATTGTGTGTTCCTGATCATGGTTGAAGTTCTTGCTATTGTCTGTTATCTGCTGGTCACCCAAAGGGATACTATTTATGACTACAAGAAGTTTCTCTTCCTGATTACTGCCTCAGGGTATATGACAAACATAAAAATGTATGCAAAAAAAAATGCAGTAGCAGCGAGGCGGTGGTGCACACCCTTTAATCCCAGCACTTGGGAGGCAGAGGCAGGTGGATCTCTGAGAGTTCAAGACCAGCCTGGTCTATAGAACTAGTTTCAGGACAGCTAAGGCTGTTACATAGAGAAACCCTGTCTCAAAACCCCCTCCTCCCCAAATGAATTGAATAAAGAGCTTACTGTATGGCAGGCACTGCCTAAGCATTCTTGAACAGTCACAGTTGGGTCTTTACTATGACCCTATGATGTATGAATGATGAAACCCCCAGGTGAGAAAACAGATGAGTAGGGGAACCTGCCCAGAGAGCCTGAGTGCCATCCTGAGTCTTCATTCAAGATGTGTGCTCTAGCCGTGTGTCCAGTCACCTACTGTATGATGTCACTAGGAAGCATAGGTAGGAGTGCCCATAGCAAACTGCAGTGGAGTCAGCATGAAGCATAAGAGCATCATCCCTCAGCCTTGTGCTACTGAAGCCTGCGGCAGGTACAATGCTTGCAGAGAGTTTCCCCCTGGGACCATACTAGCCTTACCTTCCCAGGAAGCATACTAGCATACATGAGGGTCATATTGCTAGAGAAATGACTTTGTATCAGTACAAAGCACATTTTGAACACAAAGGTGACTAAGAAATATATCTTTATTTTCTCCATCAACTTAATTTTGGTTCTGGATACCCAGACATTAGAGCTGGCGGGAAACTGAGCCCCAGCACATGTTAGGCCAATCTTTTTCTTTTTGGGGGGTGGGGTGACGATCTTCTAAGCGCACCACTAACTTGGGCCAAAATTGGGAACTTTCACAGGCCAGTGTGTCACTCTGGACGATGAATTACTCTGACTTCCCTGGTTGTGCTATTGCATTTTGTTCAAGGGTCTCTTTGGCTCTTGGAGCCCAGGGCTAGAATCTAACTTTCCCAGGTGGTGCAAGGTCTTCTCCTTCAAGGCATTATATGGCTGTCTTTCTCCCTGCCTAGGTTCTTCTGTTCTCTGACAGAAATCTCATTTCCCTCTTCTCTGAGATACACTTGCTTCTCATTAAACCCTATTCTCTCCAGTGGGTTTTACTTTTGGGGAAAAGAAAACCACAAAGAAAAGTATCTTTTTCTGTTTTCTTCTGCAAACCTCTTGCAAAGTGAGAAGCCGAGAGTCTGTCTGAATTAGGTGATGAAGGCAGTAACCACAATAGTTATGGTCCCTAGAGCAGCATTCCTGAAAACATGCTTTCTCTCTCTTCCTTCTTTCTCTCCCTCCCCCTCTCTCCCCACATCCTTCCCACTCCCTCCCTTTTTTCTTGCTCCCTCTTCTCGTTCTCCTCTTCCTTTTCTCCCATATCTACCTCCTAAAAAATTGCAAGTACCCTGTTTGCAAATATGAAAGATGACATTGAGGGCCAGCAAGATGGTTTGTTGGTAAAGGCATTTGCCACCTGACCACGTATGTCTGATGATCTGAGTTCAATGTCTGGAATCCACATAAAGGTGGAAGGAGAAACCCTGTCTCAAGGGAATAAAACAGAGAGAGTTGGAGGAAGATACAGACATCCTCCCTAGCCTCACACCCATACACAATGCACTTACACATACCTAACCACAAAACATGCATACCTTGTACACACATACACACGTGTGTGCACACACAGGAAGCTGGAGAGATGGATCGGCTATTAAGAACACTTGCTCTTGTAGAGAGCCTGGCTTAGACTCCCAGCCCCCACATGAAGGCTCACAAACATCAGTACCTCCAGTTCCAGATGATCTAACATCCTCTTCTGCCTTCTGAGGGCACTACACATTGTGGTGCACAGACATGCACACAGAGAAAATGAAATATGAACATATGAAATAAAATAAATACCAAAACAAGTTTTTTTTTTTTTTTTTTTTTTTTCCAAGAGAGGTTTTCCCTTAGCTTTGGAGCCTGTCCTGGAACTCACTCTGTAGACCAGGCTGGCCTTGAACTCGGAGATTTTCCTGTCTCTGCTTCCCAAGTGCTGGGATTAAAGGTGTGCTCCACCACTGCCTGGCTTTTAATGTGTAGTCCAGGCTGACCTCGAACTCGTGATCTTCCTGCCTCTGCCTCCTTCAGCAAATCCTACTGACGTGTGCCACCACAATCAGCACAAAATTTTAATATAAAGAGAAAGTTTGATTCTGGAAGCCTTTATTCCTAGCCCTCGAGAGACAGAGGTAGTCGAATCTTTGTGAGTTTGAAGCCAGCCTGGTCGACAGAGCAAGTTCCAGAAGAGCCAGGGCTGTTACACAGAAAAACCCTGTCTTAAAAAACCACCCCTCTCCCAAATAATGAATGAATAAATCCACAAATGTAATATTCAGTGGATTATCAAAAGCTGTCCTTTCCACAACACTCAATGTTAGGCTGATGCTCTACACAGCCAGAGGCAACTTTTCTCATTGCCCTTCTATTGGCTTACATAAAAAAAAAAAAAAAAAAAAAGCCCAGCTCTGGAGGGCTCAGATAGAAGGAACCTTCATCCTTGAAACACTGGTGGGAGGTAAGATGCTCATGGACCAGGAGCATCTACTTCATGCTACTGTATGAGCAAGAAGCAAACTCATTTCAGCTCGTATATACATTTGGGGTTCTTTGTCTCTACTGTGTAGTTTACAGCAAGCATGCTTAACATTTTTCTGTTGGCTGAGTGTTTGTGTAAACTATTTGATCTGAGCACTGAACAAAAAAAATGAACTAGTCAGGGTGGCTTCGTTTTATCAGGCCCAGAGGACAGTGGCTCACCACAGCCAAGCAATTCCCTCATGTAATTACAAGTCGTAATCACCATGGGATGATTTTTAAGCAGACAGTCTTTTAGTCTTGTAGAAATGAAAATAGTAAAAATTTGACGAAGTCTTACAAATTTAGATCACCATTAATTATGAAAAAAAACAACTAGCCTTATTGGCAACGTCAGGGGCATCTTTGAAAGCATGGAAACAGTGAATAGTATCGGAAAACATGATTGTAAGGCAGCAAGATGGAACCTTTGTTTGGCTCACAATTAGCTTGCATTTGCAATGACTTTCGCATTCTCTGAGTTAAGTTGAAACGATCTTCTGTCAAGGTCCATGGATTTTTAAGATTCAAGTACCTTTGCCAATGAAATGAGAGTTCACTACATTCCCCCTTCTTTCCTCCCTAGGTTTATGTGAGACTCAGAAAGCCTTCTTTTGAGCACTTGACTTTGAGAAGGTATATCATGGAGCATCAAGGCAGTACTCTTGAAAATGGAGTAGATTATGATTAAAGTCAGCTCTCAGTGGCGTTGTCAGGGGTTGTCATGCCAGTCATCACAAACCCAACAAGGTGATGGATGATGCGCTATTATTCCTATTGTTTTCCAGAATCCACCAGCAGAAAGGAAAAATTAGAAGTGTCCATGACTCTCAGGGATTCCAGATTTCTCTTTGCCAGTGGTAGGGTTTTAAAGGGTGTCAGCTGTAAATAAATCACTGTGTACTGATGGGGTTCTGAAGGAGGCATCAGAGCTCAGCACTGACACTGGGGAGCAGCAAAGGCATCTGGACATAAAGGTGGGGTGTGGTGTTAAGACAATTGGATCTGAAGATCCATTTGTCTTCCTAAGGAAGAGCATCAGCCAGTAGAGGGGGAAAGCATTTACAAAAAGGACACAGAATTCTGTGGTCTTCACGTTCTGTGGAGGAATGAATGGTTATAGAAAAGGGAAGTCCTACTTGGGCTCAGGAGTGGGGTGCACGGATTTGGATGTCATGGAACTGGTGTTCACTTGGAGCTGGAGTTACTGGCAGCTGCTAGCTTTCCCATATGGGTGCTGGGAACTGAACTTTGGTCCTTTTCAAGAGCAGCGTATTCTCTTAACCTCGGAAGTGTCCCTCCAGCCCTTCAACAACTTTCTAAGCAATGATTTTCTCTGTGTTATAGGAAAATATTGTCTAATTTTTTCCACATTTTCCAGATATGGAGAGCAGGTATCATTGTCTAGTGTCCAGATGAACTGTCACACAACCAAATATCATAATTGGGATATTCATGCACTTCCCACAGGAACACTGAGCTGACTCAGTGCATCCAGAATGATCGACCTGGCTGTATCACATGGTCCAGAGGCCTGGGTGGTACCCCTGCACAGTTCACAGTCTGTATAGGTGCCTAACACTGACCAAACTCCGCAAGCAAGTACTCAAGTTACCATGCCACAGCTTCCTCTCAGGGAATTAAAGTCAACTTCCCTTCACTTTCAATTCATTGTTTGCCCAGACAGGGGAATTCATCAAATAAAATGAAAGCGCTAATGTTAATTCTCTAGGCTCTATTCTGATGGGTGGGAGTCAGAACACATGCAAGACAGCAGAGGCTCAAATCCGAAGTCTCATAGGCAAGCACCCCCACCCTTCCCCATGTCCGGAAAAGATGACAAGAGAAAGGAAATACTGATAGCAGAGACTTAATGTTTGTCCAACATTCATCATCCACAGGTTCTTGCTCAATTTTACAGCAGGCTTATTATCACCATCATTTCCTGGATGCTGGGGATAAGGCTCATGTGTAGTGGAATCAGCACTGTCTTGTAGCTCCTTAATACTCAGCGTGGAGATCCAACACCTGCTTCCTTAATGCAGAAACAGGTCCTTTTAAGCACTGGTAAAATAACACAGCTCCACAAGGTGAATGATGGCCAATATTTTTTCCACTCCCTAAAATAGTGTTTTCTATACTGAAGTAGACAACCATTGATTAAACCCAGCAGCTCTCATTAATCAATCTCTTGAGTGAAAAATAAAGCAGCAGGTTCCAGCATTTTCCCCGGTAGCTGCTTACTAGGAGAAAGGAGAAGGAAGTGGAGAGAAGGGAAATGAGCTTCCGAATTCAGGTTCAAGTTCATCTTTCAGCCTTCCTGAGCAGCTGCCCCTGAGACCCCACCCATATCCTGAGAGGACACTGTGGCATGGTAATTTGAGTACTTGCTTGTGGAGTTTGGTCAGTGTTAGGCACCTATACAGAATGTAGGCTGTACTGGGGTATCACCTCAGGACTATGTGATACAGCCAGGCTGATCATTCTAGATGCACTGGGTCAGCTCAGTGTTCCTGCAGGGAGTGCACAAGTATCCTAATTATGGTATTTGGTTGTGTGACAGTTCATCTGAGAACTAGAACATGCCACCTGCTCTCCATATCTGGAAAACGTGGAAAAATTAGGCAATGCTTGGGGCTGGAGAAATGGCTCAGTGGTTTAAGAGCACTGACTGCTCTTCCAGAGAACCCGGGTTCAAATCCCAGCCCCACATGGCAGCTCACAGCTGTCTATAACTTCAAGATCTGATACCCTCACACAGACATATGTGCAGCCAAAACACTAATGCACATAAAATAATAGAAATAAATAAATTATTAAAAAAATTAGGCAATGCTTGTTTTCTTTCTTCTTTTTATCTTTTCTTCCTTTTGGCTTTTTGAGACAGGATTTCTCTGTGTAACAGCTCTGGCTGTCCTAGAACTCTCTTTATAGACCAGACTGTCCTGGAACTCACAGATCTCTGCCTGCTTCTGCCTCCTGAGTACTGGGATTAAAGGCGTGTGCTGATACTGCCCAGCAACAGTGTTTTCTAAAACTCAAAGCAAAGTGTTGCTTGGAAAGTTGTTCAAGGGTTGGAGGGGTGTCTCGGTAATTAAGAGAGCACTCTGCTCTTGCAAAGGACCCAAGTTTAGTTCCCAGCACCCAGGTAGGAAAGCTCACAACTGTCAATAACGCCAGTTCCAGTTGATCTGATGCCCTCTTCTGGCCTTTGTGGGCACCCACACTCCTGTGGTATACATCCACACAGACACATGCACACAAATAAAAAAAAAAATATATATATATCTTTTTTTGTATTCTTTTTAAAGCAAGTTGTTTAAAGGGTTAAGAAGGGTGGAGTCTAGACCAGAGTACTGCAGAAGAGACCCACAAGCAGATGACAGCCATGTCTCTGTGAAGAAGGGCAGACAAAGGCTTCTCCTGGCATATACTTCCATGATATAGTGGTTTGGCTGTGATATAGGGATCAGAAAAGCAGCATTAGGAAGCTACTGCTGGTCCTCACCCAGTTGTCTGGACAGTGAGTCATGGAGTCTGCCCACCTGGATATTAACAACACCGACATCTCTCTTGACTGCCGCATGAAGCAAAGGCAGCAGCAAGACAGCCCCTGTTCCACTGTCACTGTCCAGAACTCCTGTGAGAGCACTGGATTGTCAGCACCTAAGTTGCACCAGTCCCCTGATTGCAGCCTGGCAATGTTTTCTATTTCCCAGTCCCAAGATATTAGAAATATCTGAGAGGGAATGCTGAGGCAGAGTCAGCCAAATCCTGCTGCTGTCTGCCTAGGTCCCATCAACCTGTCTGTAATCAAGTTACTAATGAGAGAGAGAGAGAGAGAGAGAGAGAGAGAGGAGAG